>NC_058080.1:756293861-756593861 GCF_014858855.1 Bufo gargarizans | reverse complement strand
CCAACAATTCCCTATCTCCCACATCGTAATTTCTCTCTGCGGAGGAGAGTTTTCTTGAGAAAAAGGCACACGGTCGCCATTTGGCAGGAGAGGAACCCTGAGACAAGACCGCCCCCACACCCACCTCAGAAGCATCAACCTCAACTATGAAGGGTAAAGAAACATCAGGTTGCACCAAGATGGGAGCGGAAGCAAAACTCTCCTTGATATCAGAAAAAGCCTTACGCGCCTCTACTGACCAAGAAGAAAAATCTACCCCCTTTCTGGTCATATCAGTGAGTGGTTTAACAATAGAAGAATAATTCAAAATGAACTTCCTGTAATAATTGGCAAAGCCCAAAAAACGCATCAGTGCCTTTTGATTCTCAGGAAGCTCCCACTCAAGCACAGCGCGGACCTTCTCGGGGTCCATGCGAAAACCAGAAGCGGAGAGAAGAAACCCCAGAAATTGAATTTCTGGAACCGCAAACACACATTTTTCCAGTTTCGCATATAATTTATTCTCCCGCAGGATGAGCAAGACCTGACGTAAATGTTCCTTATGAGTTTTGAAATCGGGAGAAAAAATCTAAATGTCATCCAAATACACCAATACAAATTTTTCCATCAAATGATAAAAAATGCTGTTCACGAAATGCTGAAAAACGGCTGGGGCATTCATCAAACCAAAAGGCATAACCAAATTTTCAAAATGGCCCTCAGGGGTATTGAAGGCCGTCTTCCATTCGTCCCCTTCTCTGACCCTGACCAGGTTGTATGCCCCTCTTAAATCTAATTTGGAAAAGACTTTAGCCCCAACAACCTGGTTAAATAGGTCCGGGATCAGAGGAAGCAGATAAGGGTCACGAATTGTGATACTGTTCAGCTCCCTGAAATCCAGACAAGGTCTTAAAGAACCATCTTTTTTCTTAACAAAAAAAAAACCAGCGGCAACAGGTGACTTCGAGGGTCGTATGTGTCCTTTTCTCAGACTCTCAGAGATATAAGCACGCATAGCGATCCTCTCAGGTTGGGAAAGATTGTATAAACGAGATTTGAGCAGCTTGGCGTCTGGGATGAGATTAATAGGGCAATCGTACTCCCTGTGCGGGGGCAAATCCTGAACTCCACTCTCAGAGAAGACATCCGAAAATTCAGAGAGAAAAGATGGTACAGTCTTAGTAGCAACCTCAGAAACAGATGTCATGAGGCAATTCTCTCTGCAAAAGTCACTCCAACCATTTATTTGCCTCGCTTGCCAATCAATGGTGGGGTTATGCTTAGTGAGCCAGGGTAGCCCCAACACCAGCGGGGTAGGCAAACCGCTAAGGACGAAACATGACACATCCTCAACATGAGCATCACTCACAATTAAACGGATATTGTGAACTATGCCCTTTAATGATTTTTGAGAAAGTGGAGCGGAATCGATAGCAAAAACAGGAATATCCTTTCCCAAAGTCCGCACCTGGAAACCATGAGTTATCGCAAATTGATTATCAATGAGATTAACCGCTGCTCCACTATCCACAAAAATCTCACAAAAAAATGTTCTTGCTCTCTAGTGCCACCCTAGCCGGCAGGACAAAACGGGAACTACAAGCAAATGGAAAACCTTCAATTTCCGCCTCAACCCTGCCAATAGTAACAGACGGAACATTTTTAAAAGATTTTTTCCTGTTTGTTTCTTTATTACTCCCAGAAAACTGCCTGAATCTCCTAGAGGGACAAATATTTGCCAAATGATTTATACCTCCACAACAAAAACAAACCCTCCCATGCGAGCTGAATCTTCTATTGTCAGAAGCAATCAACCCCAGCTGCATGGGCTCCTGCTCAGAAGGGGCTGACGGCGACTGAGACCCCTGCGCACAGAGCGGGACCGCTGCACTGTCCTGGGACTGCGTATGACAGGAAGGAGACATCTCTCCTCTCTCTCTAAGATGCCTGTCAATACGAACGGCCTGAGACATAGCAGAGTCCAAAGAAATAGGCCTCTCATGAAAGGCAAATGCATCTTTCAATCCCTCTGAAAGACCATGGCAAAATTGACTTCGGAGCGCAGCATCATTCCAACCAGTATCAACTGCCCATCTCCAAAATTCTGAGCAGTATATTTCTGCGAATTGTTTACCCTGGCATAATAGACGTAGTTTAGACTCAGCCAGAGCAATACGATCCGGATCATCATATATCTGACCCAGGGCTAAAAAGAATTCATCCACTGAACGGAGAGGCCGTGCCCCCTCCGGCAGCGAAAAGGCCCAGGACTGAGCATTACCTCTGAGCAGCGATATAATGATCCCCACCCTCCATTCCTCATCACCAGAGGAGTGGGGAAGAAGGCGAAAATGGAGTTTGCAAGCCTCTCTAAAATGCACAAAATTCTCACTACCCCCGGAGAACGTATCCGGGAGCGAGATCTTAGGCTCAGAACAAACTCCATGAACGCAAGCTGAACCGGTCACTTGAAGCTGAGAAAAAGTCTTACGGAGATCAGCTACCTCCAATGAAAGACCCTGGAAGCGTTCAGCCAAAAGTGAAACCGGATCCATGCTTGAGACGGTTATGGCGGCTTATAATGTCACGGACGGTGTACAGGAAACAAGGCAAAGCAACATGTATAAACGACTCGCTGGATCCAAAAACTAAGGAACCAAGGGAGACCCCTGCAGAAGACCTGGCACTTTCCCTGGCTGCTCAGCCTATGCAAAGATCCGAATGGTGGAGGTTTGCATATCCACGAACCTTTACTATAAAGCCCTGAGCACCCTACAATAGTGAGGGGACACGACCACCGGCTCCCTACACAAGATACGGAGGGAGTCAGGGTCACCTGGGATCCAGCAAACAGATAATAACAGATAAAGGTACAACACTTAGCTTTGAAGCAAACAGGAGGACAGAGTCAGCGTGCACACACACTCCAGGAAGTAGTATAAGCCGCCCAGAAAAGCCTTCTGGGGAAGAATTTAAAGGGAAGCAATTAGTCCAACACATGACAGCTGAGAGAGGCTGACGAGAGGAGGAGCTGAATACCACAACACAGAAACTCAAGGAGGAGGTTCTGAAAGGCCTCTGTCAGAGCTTCTCAGCTGTCTGGTTGTGACATTAAGGGTGTTTAAGCTAGGGGAGCTGAGGTGGTTAATTTACATTCCCCATATGTCTACTTCATGCTTGGATCATTTTGGGAATGCCATTTTATTTTTGGGGACGTTACAAGACTTTAGAAGCAAATCTTGAAATTTTTCTGAAATTTTTTAAAACCCACTTTTTAAGGACCAGTTCAGGTCTGAAGTCACTTTGTAAAGCTTACATAATACTGTAGAAACCACCCAAAAATGACCCCATTTCGGAAACTACACCCCTCAAGCTATTCAAAACTGATTTTTAAAACGTTTTTAACATTTAGGTGTTCCACAAGAGTTATTGGCAAATGAAGATGAAATTCCAGAATTAAAATTTTTGGGCAAATTTTCCATTTTAATCAATTTTTTCCAGTAAAAAAGCAAGGGTTAACAGCCAACAAAACTCAACATTTATTGCCCTGATTCTGTAGTTTTTAGAAACACCCCATATGTGGTCGTAAACTACTGTACGGGCACACAGCAGGGCGCTGAAGGAAAGAAACACCATACAGTTTCTGGAAGGCAGATTTTGCTGGACTGGTTTATTTACACCATGTCCCATTTGAAGCCCCCCTGATGCACCCCTAGAGTAGAAACTCCACCAAGTGACCCCATTTTGGAAACTACACCCCTCAAGGTATTCAAAACTGATTTTACAAACTTTGTTAACCCTTTAGGTGTTCCACAAGAGTTATTGGCAAATGGAGATGAAATTTCAGAATTTAAATTTTTGGGCAAATTTTATATTTTAATCAATTTTTCCAGTAACAAAGCAAGGGTTAACAGCCAAACAAAACTCAATATTTATTGCCCTGATTCTGTGGTTTATAGAAACACCCCATATGTGGTTGTAAACTACTGTACGGGCACACGGAAGGGCGCAGAAGGAAAGGAACACCATGGGGATACTAGTATAAAAGTTATCCACTTACAGGTGGTAACCCTTATCTAGCAGTGGGTGCATAAGATCCCACACAAGAGTGGGGGGACATTCTGGGCGTTTAATACGGGAATCTCGCCCCTCATACACACAAAACTTGTAAGTATACCCTGAGGTACTCTCACAAAGTTTGTACAGCTTCACACCATACCTCTCCCGCTTTGAGGGAATATACTGGCGGAAAATGAGTCTCCCCTTGAAAGCAATGAGAGACTCATCAACCGCGACCTCCCTTCCAGGTACATAGGCCTCTAAAAATTTGGCCCCGAAGTGATCGATAACCGGCCTGATTTTGTACAGGCGGTCATAGGCAGGATCACCTAATGATCCAGGCATTTCCGGATGGCCTCAAAACGGGAACGTGTCATGGCCATACAGTAGAGTGGGGTCTGGTAGAGGACGTCCCCACTCCAGTATTGCCTGACACTGGGTTTTTTGACTAGGCCCATGTGCACCGCGAGGCCCCAAAACGTCCTCATCTTGGCTGCACTGACCGGAGTCCAGCCACTGGACCTAGCCAAAAAGGAGCCAGGGTGTTGAGCAATGAACTGTTGGGCGAACAAGTTTGTTTGCTCCATCATCAGATTCACAAAGTGGTCACTGAAAAAAATAAAAATAAAGCATATTCAGTGAAGCCCACTGTGGGAATCTGGATTCCTGGTTGGTTAACAAAATCAGGAATCACGGGCTCAAAATCCTCTGGGGTACACCATGCAAGTTCACCGGTAGGGGGCTCAGGTGGACTTATCTGGTAGGCTGGAAAACAAGTACGAGCCCCAGAGCTGCTTGTACTAGTGTGGGCCACAGGGTCCCTGGCATGGGGGTCCCCTTGCTCTGCCTGGCGGCGTCTCCGGCACCTTGGGGGTTCATCATCATCACTAGATGATGAGGAGGACGCGGATGACAAGAGGAAAGTGGGGTCATCCTCGTCCTCACTGGGGCTCTCGGAATCGGAGGCAAGCTGGGTGTATGCCTCCTCAGCCGAGAACGTCTGGCGGGCCATAGGGGAGTGTATGTGTGCATGTGTGTTTGTGGAAAACTTTATTTAGTGTGCGTGTGTGGGGGCACAGGTGTTCACGCACTTACCCTAAACCTAACAGAAAAAAATAAAATTAAAATAAATAAAAAAAGTTTTAAAGATTAAAGATTCAAACTGATCAGTGGTGGGGTGGGCGATGCGTGGAGTCAGCGCACGCACACAAAAAAAAAGTGCTTGCGCCCCCAAAAATGTGTGTGTAGGGGGTGGGGGGGCAAGCTGCAGCACCCCTGGGGGGGTCTAGGGTCACACAGCTGAGTGTGCTGTGGACCCCAGACACCCGAACAGGGTGATGCAAAAATAAAACTTTTTTTCCCCCCTAAACTTTCCCTGAGTATCCCTGCCTAATCTAAGCTTTCCCTAACCTGTCCCTAGGTACCTTTTTAGTGCGGTGGGTCAGTGGGGGGGGGGGGGGGGGCTGGGCTCCAGAGCTGGATGATGGGCTGCTCTCTCTCTCACACCAGAACGCAGAATGGAGGAGGAGAGCAGAGCTGGGGGAAGTCAAACCCCCCGCCCGCCGTGCAGCCAATAGGAAGCGATCCTGAGAGGTGATGTCACCTTCACCTCTCAGGATCTAAGGATGGTGATTGGTGGTGTATTATCACACCACCGATCACCATCCTAGTCCGGGTTATCGGGTCACCAGAGACCCGAATAACCCGGAAACGCAGCAAACCTGCGATCGCCGATATGGGGGGGGGGGGGGGTCACAGGACCCAGTTAGTCTGAGACACACCCCTGTCTCTTCATTGGCTCAGACTGCTGCTTTCTCCCTCCCCCTGCAGTTTGGCCTCTTCAGATTGGCTGATGTGTATATATAAGTCTATCTAACTTTTGTTTTGACCCATGGCCCCTGCTTTCTTGATGCTGACGGTCACCGCAGTCATTGTATATGTATACCTTTCCTCCACCCAGTGCCCCATGGTGTCCCCGGTATCTCACCTTCTGTCAATACCCTGGTGTTGTGTCTAGAAATAAGCGAACTTGTGTTTTCAAGTTCGGCATACAAGGTTCGGGTTATCTAAGAAGTCTGTTATGGATTCCGCCACCACGGACCATAAGTTAGTAGAATCCATAATGGGACTCTTAGGCTAAATGCACACGATCAAGATTGCGTGCGGATTTTCCGTGCTGATTTGCGTGCGGCAAATCCGCACCGTATGTCATGTACATTGTATTCTATGAGAATTTGAAATTCTCAATGCACACGATGCAGATTTTTTCTGCACGGATTTTAACCTGCGGTGCGGATTTTAAGATCCACAGCATGCCAATTTATTTTATTTTTCCTGATCGGATTTTCTTCATTCACTTAGTAAAATCCGCATGCGGAAAATCTGCACTGAATCCGCATGCAAATCGGCACCAATTGATGGGGATTGACCGTACAGATTTGCCTGCGAACACCTGCGGATTTCAGTGCGGATTCTCCGCACATGAGTCCTGAACGTGTGCATGTACCCTTAGAAAACCGGAACCCGATACTCAACCCTAGTAGCAGTGGTGGATTAATACAGAATATCACATTTTGTATAAAATTGGAAGTTCATGCACCTCTGGGACCCTACTATGACTATGATGTCTCCCTCAGAAGCAGCTGTTGAATCAGATACTTCTGCACAAATTGAGTTTTTCATACACTTGGGAGCAGAGTTCAGAAAAACATGATGTGCTACTGTCCATGCAAATTAAGTGGTAAATAGTAATTTGCATACTATTAATTGTCTAATTCCAAGTGCTCAAAATACACAGCTACACTTTAGCCTTTCAGATATTTGCATACAAATATATTTCCTTTGTAAAACCTGGTGCAAAGGAAAACTTGGACAAATGCCACAAACTATCAGTAGCTTTATTGTAATGAAAGGAAATGTACAGATCTAGGGAAATGAGGGAAAACTGCAAGGGAAAAAAAATCACAATGATCCTTGGGTAAGAACTGCTACAATCCAACAACAACTACAACACAAGACTGCACAACTGAGAAAAAAGAGAAAATATCTCAAGATAAAAATTTACAATCATGGCTTTCCACATCAAGCTCTTTCTCTCCTGTGATCATCACAGACTTTCTCTATGGGTTGGTGTGGGAATCAGGACTCACAGGCTTTCTCTATGAGTGAGTAGAAAAACAGGACTCACAGGCTTTCTCTATGAGTGAGTAGGGAAACAGGACTCACAGGATTTTTCTATGAGTGAGTGGGGAAGCAGGACTTACAGGCTTTCTCTATGAGTGAGTAGGGAAACAGGATTCACATGCTTTCTCTATGAGTGAGTGGGTAAGCAGGACTTACAGGCTTTCTCTATGAGTGAGTAGGGAAACAGGACTCACAGGCTTTCTCTATGAGTTGGTGGGGGAAGCAGGACTCAAGAGCTTTCTCTATGGGTTGGTGGGGGAATCACGACTCACAGGCTTTCTCTATGAGTGAGTAGGGAAACAGGATTCACATGCTTTCTCTATGAGTGAGTGGGTAAGCAGGACTCACAGGCTTTCTCTATGAGTGAGTAGAGAAATAGGACTCACAGGCTTTCTCTATGAGTGAGTAGAAAAACAGGACTCACAGGCTTTCTCTATGAGTGAGTAGGGAAACAGGACTCACAGGATTTTTCTATGAGTGAGTGGGGAAGCAGGACTCACAGGCTTTCTCTATGAGTGAGTGGTTAAACAGGACTCACAGGCTTTTTCTATGAGTAAGTGGGGAAACAGGACTCACAGGCTTTCTCTATGAGTGGCTGGGAGAGCAGGACGCACAGGCTTTCTCTATGAGTTGGCAGGGGAAGCAGGACTCACAGACTTTCTCTATGAGTGAGTAGTGGAAGCAGGACTCACAGGCTTTCTCTATGAGTGAGTTGGGAAGCAGGATTTACAGGCTTTCTCTATGAGTGAGTGGGGAAACAGGACTCACAGGCTTTCTCTATGAGTGGCTGGGGGAGCAGGATTCACAGGCTTTCTCTATGAGTGGGCAGTGGAAGCAGGACTCACAGGCTTTCTCTATGAGTAAGTGGGAGGAGCAGGACTCACAGGCTTTCTCTATGAGTGGTTTGGGGGAAGCAGGACTCACAGGGTTTTTCTATGAGTGAGTAGGGGAAGCAGGATTCACAGGCTTTCTCTATGAGTGAGTGGGGAAACAGGACTCACAGGCTTTCTCTATGAGTGGCTGGGGGAGCAGGACTCACAGGCTTTCTCTATGAGTGGCTGGGGGAGCAGGACTCACAGGCTTTCTCTATAAGTGGGCGAGGAAAGCAGGACTCACAGGCTTTCTCTATGAGTGGGCAGTGGAAGCAGGTCTCACAGGCTTTCTCTATGAGTAAGTGGGAGGAGCAGGACTCACAGGCTTTCTCTATGTGTGAGTGGGGGAAGCAGGACTCACAGGGTTTTTCTATGAGTGAGTAGGGGAAGCAGGATTCACAGGCTTTCTATATAAGTGGACAAGGAAACAAGAAGTCACAAGCTTTCATTATGTGTGAATTCAGGAAGTGGGACTCAGTATTCACAGGCTTTCTCTATAAGTGGGCGAGGAAAGCAGGACTCACAAGCTTTCTTTATGAGTTAATTTGGAAGCATGACTAATAGAATTTCTCATGAGTGGCCAGAGATAACCGGAATCACAGGTTTTCTCTATGAGTGGCAGGGTAAACAGGATTCACAGGCTTTCTCTAAGAGCGGTCATGGAAAGTAGGACTCACAGGCTTTCTATATGATTGGGCAGGGGAAGCAGGACATATAGGCTTTCTCTAAGAGTGAGTAAAGCAGGACACATAGGCTTTCTCCATGATTGGGCAGGGGAAGCAGGACTCACAGGCTTTCTCCATGATTGGGCAGGGGAAGCAGAACATATAGGCATTCTCTAAGAGTGATGGGAGGAAGCAGGGCACATCAGATTTCTCTAAGAGTGGGATGCAGAAGCAGGACTCGCAGGCTTTCTTTATAGGCCCTAGCAGCAGTTAAACAGCTTTTTACATAAAAATGCTAAATTTTAATGTATGCGTTTGTCGTTAAAAGATATCGACAGTATTGCCCATAACAGTGACATCTACAGAACCCCGCCCCTTTAACAGTGAACTCCTCAGTCCCCCACCCCTTAACATTGACCCCCCCACAGTGCCCCGCCACTTTAAAATGGGACCTCCCAAGCAGCCTATCCCCTTAACTTTGACCTTCACAGCAGCCCACTCCTTTAACAGTGAGTTTCACAGCACCCCACTCCCTTGACAGTGACCTCCTCAGGGGCCCGCCCCTTAACAGTGACCCCACAGTACCCTGCTGCCTTAACAGTGACCTCCACAGCAGTTGCCCCTTTAATAGTGGCCCCTGCCCCCTTAACAGTGACCTCCACAGTGTCCACCCCTTTAACAGTTACCTCCACAGTGGCCTGCCCCCTTAACAGTAACATCCACAGTGAACGCCTCTTTAACAGTGACCTCCACAGTGCCCGCCCCTTTAGTGCTAGGGCTACACGACGACATGTGTGGTGCAACATTTTGTCTCAACATTTTTTATAATGATAGGCTATGGTGTCGCACTGCGACATGTGACATGCTGCGACTGCGACACGACAGTTGCAAAAAATCCATCCAAGAGGGATTTTTCTGCGACTGTCGCGTCGCAGCATGTCACATGTCGCAGTGCAACACCATAGTGTCACGGCTGAGGATGGGGAAAACCCTCAGCCGTGCGATGATAGAAGATGTTAACGGCTGCTCGGCCAGGACGACAGAATTAGGGAGCAGGTCACCTCCTAACGCATCCCTAATCCGACCCTAACTCCTAGCTGCATGAGCCGACCTTGAAGGTAGGAGGGCCCATGCTGGCAAGCTGATGTCCACACAATACAAAATGAACACAGCACACACACATCCACACACAGGAACCCAGATCCATAGCTGCACCAAATAACAAAAGGAAAACATCAACTGAACAACACATAAACTTATGACCACAAGGGTGGCCCCCACTGGCAGATGGTGAATTACCAGGAGGATGTCTCCAGCAAAGCATGGCTGAAGAACCCCTCAGCTTCAGATCTCCAAAGAGGCTTTATAGCCCAAAGTGGCCACACCCACACAGACACACACAGTGTTCACACACACAGAAGGGAATTAACCCTTCCAACACAAGGCAAGGGAAGTGAAACCACTTAAAGGGAAAAGTGCACACATAACAAAACCCTGTGCACACCAGACATACAAAAGACACACCTAACAGACAGGTTGCCAGGTGCAACCGCATGCACATTGCAGCAAGCTGCCTAGCACTAGCTCAGGCTGCTATACTGCGACAATACAAAACAACTTGTTGCCTGCGGCAACCACAAATGAGGCAACATACTAGCGGCCCTCACCTGTGGTTGAACAACCAAACCAAACCGCAGGCAACAGCTTGCGGTTCAGGAGTCACGACCATGACCATGGCCATGACACATAGACTATCATTATAAAAATTGTTGCACGACATTGGTGCGACGTCAATGTAGCAGTGTAGTTGTGCCCTATGTGTCGTGCGACTTATTCTTGCTCAACACATGTCGTCCTGTAGCCCTAGGCTAAAGCTGATCTACAGCAGTGAAGTAAAATGGCTGGGTTGTTATGGAAACCTGGAGTAAAGCTGTGTGTGTGGAGACTAAGGGCCTGCGAGCTTCTATTGGCTGATAAGGGTCATGTGACCGTGTGTATGGCAGTTGGGATATGAGAAAGACTTGCAGGCTTGTATTGGCTAATGAAGGTAATTTTTTGGGAATATCTCAGGAACGGTACGTCCTAGAGAGCTGAGACCCTGCAAGATTTCGTCCAGGTAGCAAGGGATGTGTATACCAAGTTTGGTTGAAATTGATGGTTGCGTTTTTGAGTGATCACGGAACATACATATATACGTCCTTCTTTATATATATATAGATCTATCTATGTATCCCGAAGTTCAGTCCCTCGCCCTCTATCCTATGAAACCCTTAGCTCTAGACCTGGCAAATCCACTGTACCCTTCTCTCTAGACTTTTTTAATCTACATATAATTTTATTAAATTTGCATAATGATAATTTGTGATTCCTTCTGAGATAAGAAAAAGAAGTGAGGACCTGTCAAGTAACATCGTGGCTCAAGTGCCAGTGCATTGTGGGATTCATTTGATGCGTATAGAAGGGCATTGACTCTTCACCTTGAGTTCTAGAGTCTGAATGAAATCATATATGAAGGAGTGAAGAGCTCTTCAGGGGGTTGGATGGGATTCGGCCGTGCTCCTTTTTACATACAATGTTTATTCTGGTATCTACATGTCGCCAGCTTTTAACTCTCTTTTGCTGTTTTCTAAGAATTAGATTTACGCTACATCCACTTAGCAGACCCTTCATCCAGTAATTACAGGACTGCTATAAGAATCCCGGTCACCTCCATATGTCACTCAACCTATAGATCTAATTATATTGTAGCATATTTAGGAATTCTTCGCGAAGACACAGAAATCTCATCCCCATCGCCACACCACCGGAGAGGCCAGCTGGTCTGCTGGAGTGTAGTTGGGCACATGGAAGAAAGAAGTGAGTAACTGTATGTGTAGTGTGGGTAGCGTTGGACTGCCCCACCAGAGTCCCAGAAGATCCTCTGGTGGGCCCAGGCTCTGATAAGATAGTGGACCCCAAAGGTCCAGGAGTAAAAAACATTTGGAGCCAAGCACTTGCTATTAAGGTATGTTTCTTTGAAACAAAACCTATTAAGACATCATTGATGATATAAGGGTTGGGCCTGGAGAATACTTTC
This sequence comes from Bufo gargarizans, assembly GCF_014858855.1. Classification (NCBI taxonomy): domain Eukaryota; kingdom Metazoa; phylum Chordata; class Amphibia; order Anura; family Bufonidae; genus Bufo; species Bufo gargarizans. Next base: position 756,582,027 of record NC_058080.1, on the reverse strand, counting down.
CTCTGGTGGAACCCCAGTCCAACCCTGGGCATGGGGTCTGTATTAAGGGGTGATCTCGGGTCTTTATTTATGGGGGGGTTAATCGAGAGCCTGTATAAATGGAAGCTTTGAGATCTTAATTAATGGGGGATCTGGTCTGTTGTCTGCAGTTAGAACTGGGAGTCGGAGAGTCCCGGGATAGGCGATAACTATTAGATCGGTGGGCGTCCCACCGATCATAAGAACCAGTGCCACAAACCCCAGTGGAACCAACCTGAAATGAACAAAGCGGGTGATCAGAAATGTGGGTGGCCCCTTCATTCATTTGTAAGGAAGTTCCAGAAATACCCCCACCGACCTAGGGGATAACTGGACTACCCCTTTAAGGAGGATTTGCTATTCTTAATGGGGTTTGATCTGGGGGTCTATATTTATTTTAGGGTCTGTTTTGGTTTTGAACTTATATAAAGGGTTTGGGGGTCAGTATTTTTTCAGGATGTCTGGTATGAGGTCTGTATTTAGGGGGCCTTTTGCAGTATTTGTGTTGAATATTCCATAAGTTGGGGGCGCTTCCAATAAAATTGTGTGTGACATAAGGACAAAAATGTTGTGTTAGCCATTAAGAATCTCTAATGGGAAATCTCTTACTTGTACTATTGTGATTTGATATGCATTGTTGGGGTTTACTGTTATGGTGAGAGGATTATGTTATCTGAAGGGTAATCCTCCTGACAATAGCAGGTACAGGATTGGGTTACAGTATGACAGCACTTATTGATAGGCCTAGGTAAATATGCTTACACAAGAGCATTGCACTGATTAGTGTAATGGGTGATGCTCCAATGGAGGGGTGCTCTGTCTGGCCTCAGTGACGGTCTGATGGAGAGAGTTAAGAGAGACTGTCTGCGATACACACACAATCCTGGAATCTGTCAATGTAGTGCTGTCTAAGTCATCGTGCTTTAACCCATTAGGGACCCATGATGTACCCGTACGTTACCTATAGTTCCGATCATCGCCGCCCAGCGGGCGGTGATCGGAACATGGCGCCTGCTCAAATCATTGAGCAGGCACCACGGCTAAATGTGCGGGGGGTCCCGTGACCCCCCCGTGTCGGCGATCGCCGCAAACCGCAGGTCAATTCAGAACTGCGGTTTGTGGCTTTTACCTGGTGCGGCAACGGTGGTCGGCGGTGCCATCGGGTCCCCATGGGGCTGTGGGGGGGACCAATGGCATGGAAGGCAGCGCAATGCCTAAGGAAGGCATCGCGCTGCCTTCAGGTGAAGAGCCTGTGAGATCCAGCCCCCTGGATCTCACAGGCCGGAAGCTGTATGAGTAATACACACAGTATTACTCATACTGCCAATCCATTCCAATACAGAAGTATTGGAATGCATTGTAAAGGATTAGACCCCCAAAGGTTCAAGTCCCAAAGTGGGACAAAAAATAAAGTGAAAAAAAGTTGAAAAAATAAAGTTTTCCTCCCAAAAAAATTAAAGGTTTCAAGTAAAAATAAACAAAAACGTCATTTTCCCCAAATAAAGTTAAAAAAAAGTATAACAGCAAGCGATCAAAAGGGCATTTGCCTACCAAAATAGTACCAATCTAACCGTCACCTCATCCCGCAAAAAATGAGCCCCTACCTGAGACAATCGGCCAAAAAATAGAAAAACTATGGCTCAGAATATGGAGACACTAAAACATCATAAAAAAAAAAAAAGCTGTTATTGTGTAAAACTTACATAAATAAAAAAAGTATACATATTCGGTATCTCCGCATTTGTATCGACCGGCTCTATAAAAATATCACATGACCTAACCCCTCAGATGAACACCGTAAAAAATAAAAAATGTGCTAAATAAACAAAAAAATGTTGTCACCTTTCATCGCAAAAAGTGTAATAGCAAGCGATCAAAAAAATCATATGCACCCCAAAATAGTGCCAATCAAACCGTCATCTCATCCCGCAAAAAATGAGACCCTACCTAAGATAATCGCCCAAAAACTGAAAAAACTATGGCTCTCAGAATATGGAGACACTAAACCATGATTTTTTTTTTGCTTAAAAAATGATATTATTGTGTAAAACTTACATAAACAAAAAAAAAGTATACATATTAGGTATCGCCGCGTCTGTATCGACCGGCTCTATAAAAATATCCCATGACCTAACCCCTCAGATGAACACCGTAAAAAATGTAAAATAAAAACTGTGCTATATAAACCATTTTTTGTCACCTTACATCACAAAAAGTGTAATAGCAAGCAATCAAAAAGTCACACGCACCCCAAAATAGTGCCAATAAAACCGTCATCTCATCCCGCAAAAATCATACCTTACCCAAGGTAATCACCCAAAAACTGAAAAAATGATGGTTCTCAGACTATGGAAACACTATGCCCATAATTATTCATACCCCTGGCAAATTTTGACTTAAAGTTACTTTTATTCAACCAGCAAGTAATTTCTTGACGGGAAATGACATCGGTGCCTCCCAAAAGATAAGACGATGTACAAGAGGCATTATTGTGGGGGGAAAAAAATTCTCAGCTTTTATTTACATTTGAGCAAAAAGTGTCCAGTCCAAAATTATTCATACCCTTCTCAATAATCAACAGAAAAGCCTTTATTGGCTATTACAGCAATCAAACGCTTTCTATAATCGCAGACCAGCTTTTTGCATGTCTCCACAGGTATTTTTGCCCATTCATCTTTAGCAATGAACTTCAAATCTTTCAGGTTGGAGGGTCTTCTTGCCATCACCCTGATCTTTAGCTCCCTCCACAGATTCTCAATTGGATTCAAGTCTGCACTCCAAAATGTTAACGTTGTTCGAAACGACGTGCCCCTGTGCCTATGAAACCGCTAAAATTGTGCCTAAATTGTGTAACTGCCAAGATTGAGTCAACCTTGTGTAACTGGTACGCTTGAGAGCTTCTACATGAGTAAAGTTCAGTTTCCAGTGAGTTCCTGTGTCAGCCTGTCCATTCCTACTGCACCACTCCTACACTGGGGCAGTGACCACTAACACCCCTCACCTGTAATTCGACCCAATCTACCAGCTTACAACATGGCACTTCTATTTGCTTCATGGATTGGAGCTGCAATACCAGACACAACCCTTGGAGAGGAAGAGGTGCTGTTTCTGGATGAGACCTGTCATGTTTCTCTAGCCATTTACATAGGGTCATAGCAAGGCCTTTTTTCACCATGCTCCTAAGGTTCTTAAGCGTTGATGAAAAACCCATAAAACTACTGCACACCCCCAGATCCTATTGTAAAGGAGATGAATAAAGCAGCTGTAAAGACCCTGCGTCAACATTCATCAGCCTTGAAACATAATGTAACCGAGGAATTGCCTCCGGTGCATTCAGATATTGCAATTGAAGTGAGCTGAGTGCTCTGGGAATTTTATGTAGTGATGGGAAATAAGAACTTCAGTACAATGTTACCGCCTTTCACCCACTAACATTAAATGTGCTGTACATATGCTTCCATTGTTAAAATCTCAATACTGTATGTAGCATGTAAGAACACAAGGATTCCAAGGAGATATTGCTCCAGAACTTATTATTCCTCGCATTCATATGTGAAGTCATGCACAGGATAGGCTGGAACTCATCATCTGGGGAATGGACTCACAGCGATCCCTGTAGCTTGCAGTCTAAATCCATTATTAACTAGTGTTGATCGCGAATATTGGCACTTCGAGAATTTGCGAAGATCTAGAATATAGTGCTATATATTCATAATCGCGAATATTCTAGATTTTTTTTTCATTAGTACCCTCTCTGTTTCTTGCTTGTTGGCCAATGAGAAGGCTGCAATGTCTTTGTCGGAGCTTAGTAACATCCCTAGCAACCAATAGGAAAGTTGCCTGCCCCTTACTATATAGGAAACTCCCCATTTTCTGCTATTTTTTGCAGTTCTGAGAGAGAGCAGGGTCATTGCTGTGCTCTGTGCTTTGCTAAGTCATCTTGATCCTTAATCAATTACATTAGATAGTTAGCTCATACTGTGAGGAACAGAAGTGTTTGAACACCCTGCGATGTTGCAAGTTCTCCCACTTAGAAATCATGGAGGGGTCTGAAATTCTCATTGTAGGTGCATTTCCACTCTGAGAGACAAAAATTAAAAAGAAATTCAGGAAATCACATTGTATGATTTTTAAAGAATGTATTTGTCTTGCACTGCTGAACATAAGTATTTGAACACCTGAGAAACAACAAGAATTCTGTCTCTCAAAGACCTGGTACTGTGCCTTTAAAAAGTCCACCTCTACTCCACTCATTAATCTAACTTAGTAGCACCTGTCTGAGCTCTTTAAAGACACCTGTCCGCCGTCCACCCCACAGTCAGTCAGACGCCAACTACTACCATGGGCAAGACCAATGAGCTGTCAAAAGACACCAGAGACAAATTTGTGGACCTCCACAAGGCTGGAAAGGGCTACGGGGCAATTGCCAAGCACCTTGGTGAAAATAGATCAATTGTTGGAGCAATTGTTAGATAATAAAAGAGGCTAAAGACAACTGTCAGTCTCCCTTGGACTGGAGCTCCATGCAAGATCTCACCTCGTGGGGTATCACTGATGATAAGAAAGGTGAGAAATCAGCCCAGAACTACAAGGGAGGAGCTGGTCAATGACATGAAGAGAGCTGGGACCACAGTTTCAGAGGTCACTGTCAGTAGAACACTACGCCGTCATGGTTTAAAATCATGCATTGCACCGAAGGTTCCCCTGCTCAAGTCATCACATGTCCAGGCCCGTCTGAAGTTTGCCAATGACCATTTGGATGATCCAGAGGAGGCATGGTAGAAAGTAATGTGGTCAGATGAGACCAAAGTAGAACTTTTTGGTCTAAATTTTTTGGAGGAAAAAGAAGGATGAGTTGCATCCCAAGAACACCATCCCTACTGTGAAGCATACGGGGGGGGGGGGGGGGTAACATCATACTTTGGGGGTGCTTTTCTGCGAAGGGGGCAGGACGACTGCACTGTATTAAGGAGAGGATGAATGGGGCCATTTATTGTGAGATTTGTGAGCAACAACCTCCTTCCCTCAGTCAGAGCATTGAAGATGGGTCGCGGCTGGGTCTTCCAACATGACAACGACCTGAAGCACACAGCCAGGATAACCAAAGAGTGGCTCCATAATAAGCATATCAGAGGTTCTGGAGTGGCCTAGCCAGTCTCCAGACCTAAATCCAATAGAACATCTTTGGTGGGAGCTGAAACTCCTTGTTGCTTAGCCGAACCCCGAAACCTGACAGATCTAGAGGAGATCTGTGTGGGGAGTCGGACAAAATCCCTGTTGCAGTGTGTGCAAACCTGGTCAAGAACTACAGGAAACGTTTGACCTCTTTAAACAAAGGCTTCTGTACCAAATATTAACACTTATGTTCAGCAGTGCAGGACAAATAAATTCTTTAACCCCTTAAGAACTCGGCCCTATTTCACCTTACGGACTTGGCCATTTTTTGCAAATCTGACCAGTGTCACTTTAAGTGCTGATTTAACTTTAAAACGCTTTGACTTATGCAGGTCATTCTGAGATTTTTTTTCCGTCACATATTGTACTTCATGACACTGGTAAAATTAAGTTAAAAAAAATCATTTTTATTTATAAAAAAATACCAAATTTACCAAAAAATTTTAAAAAATTGCAAATTTCCAAGTTTCAATTTCTCTACTTCTATAATACATAGTAATACCTCCAAAAATTGTTATTACTTTACATTCCCCATATGTCTACTTCATGTTTGGATCATTTTGGGAATGATATTTTATTTTTTGGGGATGTTTCAAGGCTTAGAAGTTTAGAAGCAAATCTTGAAGTTTTTCTGAAATTTTCAAAAACCCAATTTTTAGGGACCAGTTCAAGTCTGAAGTCACTTTGCGAGGCTTACATAATAGAAACCACCCAAAAATTACCCCATTCTATAAACTACCCCCCTCAAGGTATTCAAAACTGATTTTACAAACTTTGTTAACCTTTTAGGTGTTCCACAAGAATTAATGGAAAATATAATTTAATATCATTTCAAAATTTAACTTTTTTGGCAGATTTTCTATTTTAATAATTTTTTTCCAGTTACAAAGCAAGGGTTAACAGCCAAACCAAACTCAATATTTATGGCCCTGATTCTGTAGTTTACAGAAACACCCCATATGTGGTCGTAAACTACTGTACGGGCACACGGCAGGAAGCAGCAGAAGGAAAGGAATGCCATACGGTTTTTGGAAGGCAGATTTTGCTAGACTTTTTTTTTTGACACCATGTCCCATTTGAAGCCCCCCTGATGCACCCCTAGAGTAGAAACTCCATAAAAGTGACCCCATCTAAGAAACTACACCCCTTAAGGTATTCAAAACTGATTTTACAAACGTTGTTAACCCTTTCAGTGTTCCACAAGAATTAATGGAAAATAGAGATACAATTTCAAAATTTCACTTCATTTTAATCCATTTTTCCTAGTAACAAAGCAAGGGTTAACAGCCAAACAAAACTCAATATTTATGGCCCTGATTCTGTAGTTTACAGAAACACCCCATATGTGGTCGTAAACAGCTGTACGGGCACACGGCAGGGCGCAGAAGGAAAGGAATGCCACGGTTTTTGGAAGGCAGATTTTGCCGGACAGTTTTTTTTGACACCATGTCCCATTTGAAGCCCCCCTTGTGCACCCCCTAGAGTAGACACTACAAAAAGGTGGCCCCATTTTATAAACTACGGGATAAGGTGGCAGTATTGTTGGTACTAGTTTAGGGTACATATAATTTTTGGTTGCTCTATATTAAAATTTTTGTGAGGCAAGATAGCAAGAAATAGCTGTTTTGGCACCGTTTTTATTTTTTGTTATTTACAACATTCATCTGACAGGTTAGATCATGTGATATTTTTATAGACCAGGTTGTCACGGACGTGGCGATACCTAATATGTATACTTTTTTTTATTTATGTAAGTTTTACGCAATTATTTATTTTTTGATGCAAAAAAATCATGTTTCCATAGTCTGAGAGCCATAATTTTTTCAGTTTTTGGGTGATTTTCTTGGGTAGGGTATGATTTTTGCAGGATGAGATTACGGTTTTATTGGCACTATTTTGGAGTGCATGTGACTTTTTGATCGCTTGCTATTACACTTTTTGTGATGTAAGGTGAAAAAAAATGGTTTATTTAGCACAGTTTTTTTAAATTTTTTACGGAGTTCATCTGAGGGGTTAGGTCATGTGATATTTTTATATAGCCGGTCGATACGGACGCGGCGATACCTAATATGTATACTTTTTTTTTTATTTATGTAAGTTTTACACAATAATATCATTTTTGAAACAAAAAAAAATCATGTTTTAGTGTCTCTATATTCTGAGAGCCATAGTTTTTTTCAGTTTTTGGGCGATTATCTTAGGTAGGGTCTCATTTTTTGCGGGATGAGATGACGGTTTGATTGGCACTATTTTGGGATGCATATGACTTTTTGATCGCTTGTGTGACGAAACCAACCTCGCCACGGTGTTTTGGAGGGGGCTGTTTGCCAGCCTCCTGCCCCAGGATTACGGCCCTTTGAGATACTTTTGCTAACTTTTAAACCCCTAAACCTATTCGAGTGAATTTTGGATGGGTTTGTCCCCAAGTTATACTGGTTGGGTTGATGTGGGTTATGTGTATGTACAATGTAGGCTCACAAAGTTGTGGCAATTTATGAGAGGTGTAACTTTTCAGCTTAGGAGATAGTTGGGTAGATACAGAGATTGACTCAATTGTCTCCTAGACAGAGGGGAGGAATATGCTGGGTGTGTTTCTATTGTCCCATTGTGTGTTTAAATGGTGATTTCTGTCCTGTTGTCGCCACATGTGTATTGGCGATTTCCCTTTGTCCTGAGAGATAATTGGATTGCTCCTCGAGTGTCTCCAAGGCAGAGAGGAGGAAACCATGATGCATTGTGGGGATGTGTTGTGTCTCTGTATCCTGAATTGCTACATATCTGTCCTGTGTCGCAGTCTCCCTTCTGGTCCCCTAGGGACGTGAACGATTGGTTGCTGTACTTACATTGTATGTGTTGTAAAATATTGATTGGTTGTATTTCAAAACCCTGTGGGCAGTACTATGTTTGTGGTTTGTGAATAAAAGAGGCTGTACGTGCAAGTACAGTCAGATGCTGCTTTTATACCTTCATTAAGTTTTGGCTCATGTTTGGGGAATGCGATAACTACACTCTTGGGGATTGCTATATCACAATACTCCCCTGAGTATAAGCTCTTTTAAGAGCTTGTTCATGGTTCCTGCTCTCTGGATGTAGGAGAGGTTCACCCACTGGAAGCTGAAGCCCGGTCTTGGGTCCAGCGTGGGTGGAGGATGGTGAGACCCCAACTAAGCTTCGGCGGTTCGTGGGGTCTGCAGTGCGTACGGTGTCCGGTAGAGTGCTTGGAGTCCTCGGAAAGCACTAGGAGCATCTATCGACGGAGGTACCCGGTCGGGGTGCCAGGCGTTCCGTTACATTGGTGGCAAGCAGTGGGATGGCATCCTAGTGTGAGGAGAGGCAGCTCGGAGACACCGTTCGTGGATTTACTAAATTGAGGGCAACGCTAGTATCCATACAGCGCCCCTGGCTACAGCAGGATGGAATCGGCTAGTCTTCGGACCGCGTTCTATGACGAGGAGGAGGCAGCCGCGGACTACAGGGATGCAGACAGAAAGGAAGTCTGGTATGATGCCCTGGAAAATGCCCAGCGGCGGCGAGGTGAGAGTCTCCCCAGTGAGGAGCAGCAGTTGCGGATGTGAGTGGCCCTGCGAATGCCCCTTCTGGGAGAGAAGCCCCTGGATGAGTGGGTGACAGAACTGGAGAGCCTGGTATGGAAGGAGCGTTGGCTAGACACTCTGGTGGGAGGTGATTCAGCACTCCCCCTGGATGGCTGAGCACGACAGACCCGAGGGTGGGGATTATGATGGCCCTGGCCTGTTGTTTGAGGCCTTCGCAGAACTGGAGTTTGGAGATGCTGGAGAGTCCCGGTTCTGGGATATCTTTGACCACAGGGAGGCTATGCATGATTGGGCTACAGCGAGAGAGGTGAGACAAGACCTGGCATCTCTAGTGTCAAAGAGTGGGAGCTGGAGCAGGATTACCAATACCTCTTCAGCTCCATTCGGTCCCAATATACACTGCCAGAGAGCTGGGTGGCAGTCCCAGACCTACAACCCTACAGCTGGGAAGACCCGACTGAAGTATCCCCTGCTTCAATACCAGCTACAGAGGTAGGGGACCTCAGAGACTGGTCCTGGGGGGAAACCCATATGGCAGGTGGAGATGGGACCGAGATCTCTCCACCGGCCCTACAGGAATGCTGGGCAGTCGGCCCAGATCCCCAACGGCAGTCGGAGTTTCAGGGAGTAGGGACAGTCTGTCCTGCTCCCCAGCGGCAGTATGTTTTGCAGGGAGAGGAGAGCATTATCTCCATTCCCCAGCGGCAGTGTGCTTTGAAGGGAGAGGAGACAACCGGTCTCTCTCCCCAACCACAGAACTTTGACAGAGGTAAAGATCCCCCTGTCAGCCCATTGGTGCCCCTGTGACAGGATTAAGGGGTACTGATGGGTAACCTTCATATCTGGGGGACATAGGTTTGTGTCTATTAGGTCATGAATGCAGCTTCAAGTCCTTAAATGAGATGAAAAAGAAACCCCTTTTTAAATTAAAAATGATTTAATTTCACACTAGTAAATCATAAAAATTACTTGTCTGGCATTGCTCCAATTGTAACCACTTACACTTATAGGAAAAAATAAAAAAATGTAGGCTTTTAGTAAGCACCGAGGGGTCAGACAATACTCGTAGTCAGGGAAACAGGCCGAGGTCAGGGCAGGCAGCAAAGGGTCAATGCGGTAATCAGGCTACGGTCAGGCAGAAGAGAGTCAGAGTTGGTGAACAGGCAGAGGTCAATACACGTGCAGACATTCAAAACAGCACACTTTCACTAGGAACTAGCAGGCTACGTAACCTAAAGCTCAGGCACCCTCCTCCAGGTGAGGGTGCCTTAAAGGGTTTGGCCCATCTCAGACATTGGTGGCATATCGCTAGGATGTGTATGTGGGTGTGGGTTCTACCTTTGGGGCCCACACCTAACTCTAGAAAGTCCCATCCATTCCGATGGGACTGCCAAAAACAGCCGAGCACTAGTTTGGCTATTTCAGTTAATTCCATAGAAGTGAACTGAGCAGTGGGCGGGCTTGCACAATGCACTTCCCATTACTTTCTATAGGACTTCTGAAAATAGAAGAGCATGCCACTCAGCTGATTTTGACACTCCCATAGAAATGAATGGAGGGCAGCAGCACAGGTGCGGTCCAATCTTCTTCACTTTGCGGGTTCCATTCTAGAGATGGGAGATAGAGCGGTCGTAGTGGTATGCCTCCAATGTCTGAGATGTCTGAGATTTCTTTAAATATCCAGAGGTAATCAACTATTAGCTGGTGAAGACTAAGATATGCACAGAGAGTGCATGCATGTGCGCCCTAGAAGTAGATCTGAGAAGTCTTAGAAGGAAGTGTGCAGCAAGCCTCAGAGGAGCCGATGCAGAGTATGGGAGTAGCAGTGGTCCTGATGAAATTTTGTGTCACGTTAACCTCCCTCAGGTCATTGCTCCTTGGAGATCGGTGCAGTGGAAAAGAAGTTTGAAGAATGAGGCCAGAAATGAACATATAACAATCTTTTTTTTACTAAGTGCAAAGTATAACTTCAGGTACTGTAGACTCAATAGTAGCGGCTTCAAAGTGCAATTTCTGGCACCAGTAAGGAATATGGAGACAGGTTGGATGGCTGCAATGTAACCCTCGTGGGTATAGATATCCACTGTAAGGTTCAGGCTTGAGCTTTATCTCGTCTGGTGTTGATATACTGTAGGTGATGGGTGTCTGAGCCGAAGTCCCTGACCTTGCAGCAGTATCTGTAACGTGGTAATTAGCGGTTCACTCTGCTGTCTTTTCTTTCAGATGCTTTCTTGAAGCTGAATCTTTTTGTTCGCAGGAGCTCTGACGTGTGCTTCCTCTATACAAGAATGCCCCCTACTGGCAGGAAGCAGGACCAGCCCACTCCTATCAAGAGAAAAGGAACAGGGTGTTTAGGGTTGGTGGGCATGGGCAACCAGGGCAACACTTTTCCATCATGCAATATCATTAGGGAGACATCTAATTGGGTCTAGATTTATTCTGCTGCAAGACAACAACCCTAATCATACAGAAAATGTCATTAGGAACTACAGTATCTTCAGAGTAAAGAAGAACAAGGAGTCCTGGAAGTGACATGGCCCCCACAGAGCCCTGATCTCAACATTATTTAGTCTATCTGGAATAACATGAGGAGAAAGAAGGATTTGAGCAAACCTACATCCACAGAAGATCTGTTGTTAGTTCCTCACGATGTCTGGAACAACATCACTGCTGAGTTCCTTCAAAAACTGTGTGCAAGTGTACCTAGAAGAACTGATGTTGTTTTGAGGGCAAAGGAAGGTCAGACTAAAAATTGATTTGATTTAGATTTCGCTTTTGTTCATTCACTTTGTATTTTTCTTGAGAAATATAAACTATTACAGATTTTTGCAGGAGGAATTTCCCCGTGCGTTTTTGGCACAGAAAAGTTGCAAACCCACCGGATTTGCGACTTTTCAATGCATTTGCGACTTTCTAGTCAAAAGTTAATACCACTCTTGCCAAGTCCAGGTATGGCTAGGGTAAAGAAAGGTTTAGGCCATCAGCCCCTGCTAATTCATCATTATTTATGCCAGAAGCTGGAGTAAATAATGAATGACATCTACAGCAGCTCAGAGGAGGGGAGTTCAGAGGGAGAGATGGAGCAGAAGATAGGGAGGAGAAGCAGGCAGAACTCGCAGTGCAAAGGAGGCAAAAAGCAGACTGCAAATGTATCTGGAAGGAGCCATCCACCATGCATGGTCACATCTTGCGCTCACAGGTACATGGCTCCGAAATTGTGGGATTTTTTTAACGTGTCAGCTGCTGATAATAGTGTTGCCATCTGCAGCCTGTGCTGTCAACGCATAAGTCGCTTACCGCGACCCTCACGTAGGGACGACCGCCTTAAGAAGGCACCTGGCCTCCCATCACCGAGCCCAGGGGGAGCAACGCCTTCAGAACCCACAAAGCCACACTCCCGGCACTCCACGTCCTGCCTCTTCTCCTCCTCCTCCTCCTCCTCCCATTTGTCCTCCACCTTCCACCGTGCCGTTGTCTCGTTCATCTGGCACAAGGCCAAAAAAATGATGACGCTGGATAATCCTCCTTGGCCAAGGGCTGACTGCTGGCTTGTCGGAACTGCTAGCCCGCCAACTACTGCCATATAAATTGGTGGGCTCGGAGGCCTTTAGAAAATTTTTGGCCATTGGCATACGACAATGGAAGGTACCCAGAAGGAATTATTTCTCCCAGAAGGGCATCCCTGAACTATATGGCCACGTTCAGCAGCAAGTTTATATATCTCTGACACACAATAACTCCACCTTGAATATGCTTGATAGGCTGCTCCAGCAGAAACGTGGCATTAAAGACTACCTGTACGAACTCTGCGGCAGGACAGGTTCTGGGGAGCTTGGTTTCTTTTCACCGCGCCAGTGGCTGCTCATGTGCGACGCATGCAGACTTCTGTGGCCATTTGATGAGATCACCAAACTGGTCAGTCACAGTGGCATCGTACCTTACGCCTTCTTTCTGGAGCGTGCATTGCGTCATGTCATTGATCAAGCCGTCGAGGAGCAGGAGCTGGAAGATGAGGAAGCCGCAATGCTGAATTAATTCCCGGGGGGGCTACTCAATATGAGACAAGTCAGCAGGAGTCTGAAGAGAAGTCAGAGGAGGATGGTGGCTGGGGGGAGGAGATGGAGGACAAGAAAGAAGAGCAGGCTTTAAACTTTTCGGGGATCCCTGGTGTTGTTCGTAGCTGGGGGGAGGAGACCGAGGACGAAATTCTCCTGGGCAATGAGCAGGAGCCAGGGTGCTCCACCGCTTCCAATTTAGTGCAAATGGGGGCCTTCATGCTCCAGTGTTTGAAGAGGAACCCCCGTATAAAAAGCATAAAGGTCAAGGAACTGTACTGGGTGGCAACGTACTTAGACCCCCGGTACAAACACAAAATGGCGGACATGTTAGCAGCATCACAGAGGGCTGGCAGAATGCAGCATTTCCAGACCTTGCTGCGAGAGATGCTGCATTATTGTGTTGCGGGCGCTGGCAAAGGAATTTCCACACACAGCGAAACAGGTGCGGGTACCAATCCTACCGCATCTGCAAAAAGAGGGCAGTTTGAAGATGTGTTGGTCACTTCGGATATGAGATCATTCTTGCAGCCAACCCATCGACAGCCGTCCTCTGGATCCATGTTGTTCCTGACAATATTCTGCAACTTTGCACAGCTATTGAAGAGGAGTGGACCACCATTCCACAGGCCACAATCAACAACCTGATCAACTCTATGCAACAGAGATGTGTTGCACTGCGTGAGGCAAATGGTGGCCACACCAGATACTGACTGGTTTTCTGATCCCCCACCCCCACCCCAGTAAGGCAAAACTGTGCACATTTCAGAGTGGCCTTTTATAGTGGGCAGTCTAAGGCACACCTGTGCAATATTCATGCTGTCTAATCAGCACCTTAATAAGCCGCACCTGTGAGGTGGGATGGATTATCTTGGCAAAGGAGAAGTGCTCACTAACACAGATTCAGACAGATTTGTGAACAATATCTGAGAGTAATGGGTCTTTTGTGTCTGTAGAAAATGTTTCAGATCTTTGAGTTCAGCTCATGCAAAATGGGAGCAAAACCAAAAGTGTTGTGTTTATATATTTGTTCAGTGTAGCTGTATGAGGGCTTGTTTTTTTGCTTGACAAGATGCCCTTTCTAATGGCACTATTGATGGTTGCATACAATGTGGTGGGAAGTGGAAGAAAAAATTATACTTGCTGTGAAATTGGGGAGAAAAACACAATTCCAGAACAGTTTTTTGGGGTTTTGCTTTTACGGCGTTCCCTATATCATAAAACTAACCAGTTACTTTCATTCTTTAGGTCAGTATGAATCTGGCAATACCACATATGTATATTTTTTATTGGGTTTTCATACTGAAAATAAAAATAAAAACCTGAAAAAAATACATGTTTTCTTTTAGTCACCATATTCTGACCTCTATAAATTTTTTGTATTTATGTATTGGGAGCTAAATGAAGGCGGGCGATCTTTACTTTTCAGTGATACAATTTTGGGGTGTGTACAAATATTTCATCACTTTTTATAAAAATTTTTGTGGGAGGAGAAGCGACCAAAAAACGACAAATCAAATTTTCTTTTCCTGTTTCGCCATTTTTCTTATGGTATTACGGTACATTTTCTATATTTTAATAGAACTTTATTTTGGGGAATGGAGGGTGATTTGAATTTTTATATATTTTTTTCATTTATAAAAACATTTTTTTCACACTTCTATAGGGAACTATAACAAGCATTGGAGTCTATAAGCATTTTATTGTATTTCTATGGAGCCCTGATACAGACAGGGGCTCCATAAAAATTACTAGGCAGCAGCCTCCTGTCACACAGGTAAACAGGGTCTGTTGCTAACAAGTTCTCCTAAACTCTGCCGGGGGATGCCGGAGCACATTCGGAAGTGTGCGCTTCTGGGTTTTCAACATTCAGATGCTATGGTCAGAATTGACCATGGATTCTGATGAGTTAAATGTGCACGATCTGCATTACCGCCGATCGTGAACATTATCAGCGGGTGCCTTCTATTTAAAGTACCGATCCCTGATGGATATATAGCAATATCTGTGAGTTAATTATGTATTTTGAGCACAGGAGCCCAATAATGGACAGCTAGACGCATACGAGAATTTGCAGAGTGTTTACAACCATACGCTATTATATTCACGTTAAGCTCTGATGTCGACCTGCAGAAGTGAAGATACAAATCCCATCGTAAACTGGGACTAAAGAACAATTCTGTTCTCTAAAAGGACATTTACTTACCAGAACATAAATGAAACAGGGAGTTCTGATAACTTAATGTGCCTCATTTTCAGGAGGAACATTCTATCCATAAATACGGATCCCGCACTCCTTGTTAAAATAACGGATTTAGATTATCAAGAAAAAGACTCAAACAGAACTTCCCTCCCCAAAAACAAATCTTATGTTGTGCCTAATGAAACTAGATATTGTCAGTGTAAATTCTCATTCCGTCTGGCAATTACCCTGGCGGTAAAATTAGCCCATCATTTCTCAACAGCCTGCAGCTCAGTTTTATCGGATTTCATTTATTTGTAGAGAACGTGTAATATGAAAAGGAAATAATCTTTTAAATATGGACGTTTCCTCAAAACAGAGGGACAAACGAGCAGCCGTGCATTACTTGAGATTAGTTTCAGGTTCCAGTCGAACCTATTGGTTGGCAGACTTGATCCGGATGTGAATAAATTTGACCTGAAACAAAAATGCTCAGGTTGTCCTAAAAAGTTTTGTAAGACATTCTGAGGTCTCCTGTAACTGCTTTTGAACCCTTTAACCCCCAGACAGCATTAGTAATGACAGCGTGATGTATATGACTACGGGTAAACGCATGGTTGATGGTGATACAGGATGGCCCGCAAAAAAGTAGCCCGCCTCCAGCAATAGTATGACAAGATGAACGAGCAAGTGGATTGTTTTTTCTTTAATTACCCACAGGTCGCAAAAGATGCTGAAAGCGGTCCCTGCATCTTTGGGCGGGTCGGGTTCTGTCGGCTGATACGGCTTGTGATGCTGCAGATGGTGTTTGTGATGTTCTCCTTCAGTTCCTCCAGGGGAATGTGGATTGTTAGCAGACAATTTATGTTTTAAATGTCCCCACATAAAAGTAGCATGTGGACAAGTCTGGGAAAGGTGGTGGCCTGAACCCATCGCTCACAGTTCGCTCCTCCTTAAACAGTTCATGAACCCGTCCAGTGCGGCATGTTCCCCCATCTTGTTGGAAAAAGCTGGACATTTTTTCTTCTGGTTGTAAAACTGTTCAGAGACTTCCAGGTAAAAGGCAGTATTTACAGTTGATTTGAAAAAAATTGGGCCCAATATTTGTGTTCCTGACACTGCGCTCCAAACGCCAATTTTCTGGTCGTGAAGTGGTGTTTCGTGAGTCAAATGAGGATTTTCAGTGGACCAGTACCTCGTATTCTGGGAATTTATGTGACCTGATAAATGAAACCAAGCTTCGTCAGACATGAAGTCCAGCAATGGGTCCAGATGTCTATCAGCAATCATAGTCAGCAACATGTCCAGTAATTTCCGTGTTTTGCTTTGTCAGACTCTTTCAGTTCCTGCGTACGCGTTATTCGGTACGGTTTCAGGTTCAGAGATTTCAGCTTTCTATGACACGTCGTTCGTGATGCACCAACTTGCCGAGACAGTCTTCCAATAGATTTTTGGGGGCTACTTGCTCCTCTGCTGAATTTCATGCCCAACTTCAGCCGTCCTGATCGATGGAGGCCTCGGTTTCTTCATGTTTGATGCCATTTCTGACCAGACTCTGAATACGACGTTTCGCTGGTGGTTTTGTTCCTGGGGACTTGTCGGTAAAGGTCTCTTGCTTTTTCTTAATCAATCTGCTTCGCACATAGCCTTCCACAATCACTACTCGCTGTTCTAGGGACACTTTTATCAAACTTAATATTAAATCAGTCTTAGTTGCCCATAGCAACCAATCATAGCTCAGTTTTTAGTTCTACAGGGCTCTGAAAAAATTAAAGCTGAGCTCTGATTGGTTGCTCTGGACAACTAAGACAGATTTACTATTATGCAGTTTGATTTGGAGATATTGGAGGCGGCTACTTTTTCGTGGGCCACTCTGTATAAGACCGCCTGTTTAATAACACTCTGCAGGGTCGGATTTTTTATGCTCTTTAAAATTAAAATACAGTCCACAAATGATCCCTTTTGGGGGACGATGTCTGACGGAGTTTATACATACAGTGGTATAGGAAGAAGCCATGGCTCGTGTTGAACAACAGAATTGGTCTTATTTATTTAAGAAACTTTTCAACAGTTTTTGGAAAAAAATGCACAATCGGACATAATCCACTACCATATATGGTCACTCTGATGCAAAAAGATACGTCCAGTCAGGTTTTGTACATTTATTAATTCATGAAGACGCATCATGCACAATTGGACAGTCCAGAGTCCAGTGCAGGTAGTGCATAAAATATGTAATCTGGTACAGTTATGAATTTTTGCGATGTAGATTAGTTCCTACACAATAAAAAAAAAGCCCATTAGCACACATGAGATGACTAAAGGTCCCATTACACTGGCCAATTTTGCAGGCAATTTTCGGGAGGTAAGTGTTCCTTCCAGACAATCTTCTGCTCGTCAGTGAAAGAGACCGCTGTATTTACATGCAGCAATCTCTTCCCACAGTATGGATAGGAGCGATCATTGATGCCATTGCTCTACCCTATACAGACTCGTTGTTTGCTGGCAGCAGAACATTTAGACACCACGATCTGCTACCGGCAAATGACGATTTAGGTGCCTGCACAAACGATCCAATTACCCAATGAACGAGCATTATGCTCGTTCATCAGGTAATCGGCGGCTCCTTTAAACCGCCAGATAATTGCTAACAAATGTTCCTATGAACACTCGTTAGCGATTATCTGCCGGATTCTCGGCACGTGTAAAGGGCCCTTAACTTTATTGACCCCATTTGTAACTAAAACCTCTTTATCTATCAGATAATTTAATCTAACTCCCTATTATAATCTCTAACGCTCTCCTTGTTTGAACCAAAACTAGCTGTACTGAGTCTCTGCTCTTTCTATGACAGGGACCTCCTGCTTCATGAATGTACAAGCTCAGAAATGAAGTTGGATGGGGGGCAAAGCCTGCACCGGAGACTGATGGACGTGTAAAGTGCAGCTCTCCTGCCAGCATATCCCTCACAGCGTGCTTCTAACAGCTTACTGGACCCCAAAATGGTCAAAATCGGTGGCCCAAAACCTGCAGACCAGACAGGACACAATCGTTCCTCGAGCCAGCCGGGAGAAATTGAGAAATTCATAAAAAAAGGCAGCCGCAGCTGGGATCCAACAAGGCGTCTGGAACCACGCGCACAAGCCACAAGCAGGCAGCGGCGGCAAGCGCTGACAAGGTAGAGGAAGATCCCACTGATATAGACTTCCTTACCTATCTCTCGGGCTTACCTAAAGGAAGCTCTGGCAGACGCCCTGGGACCCCATTAGCCAAGACCTCTCATCTATTAAAGAGGATGTGCGCCACATAGGCCGGATGGTGGAATCTTTAGAAGAAACCCAGGCCGCAATCTTAAACCATCAAAATGAGGTGACTTCCAGCCTGTCACTAGCCCAAAATCACATCAACTCCCTGTACTGCCATAGAAGACCAAGAGAACAGGAGCAGACGTAACAACCTGCGTTTTCGAGGCATCCCTGAAACGATACCTGCAGTTGATATTTCTAAGTCTGTGATCCAGATTTGTCTAAAACCACTGGGGCCGGACTCATGAAGTAATAATTGAGAGGGCACATAGAGCTCTCCGCCCAAAACCGCAAGCCACAGAACCCCCCAGAGATGTGATCTGTAAATTTCTGCATTTTGCAGTTAAGGAAGCTATATTGGCCAGTGCCAGAAACTCCAACACTGTGGAATGGGAGGAAAATGCCATTACTATATTTCAGGACTTAGCCCAATCAACACTTAGGAAACGTGAAGCAAAAAAAACGCTTATAGATTGGTTGCGTCATCACAAGATCATCTACCGTTGGACCTTCCCATTTGGTCTTTCATTCCTCCATGATGGTCGTCGCACCACCATCTCCTCCTACAGTGACCTGGATAAAGCCTACGATCACCTCCAGATCCCACCATTGCCTACTGAGAACTGGGAAATGGTCCAAAACCTAACTGCATTACCTGACTTGCCTATAGTGTCATCTTGGGAACTTCCGCGCACTCCAAAACTCCAAAGACTCAGAAGAGGTAACTTTCCATCTACCCCAAAGCGTCTCTCTCTTGTGGATAAGTAACCAGCGTACAGCCACCCTCATTTATCTTGAAAAGAGAGCCTATTGAATTACAATACGGGAATGGCTACTACAAATGCATCAGTATTATGTGTTCAATACCATACTGCTCTCCCTATTGAGTGGCAATAAAGGAGTATTTTCCTCCACGCTATCCAGTCCAGATATTATCTCTACTCGATATGGGACAGTGGAGGTCTCCCCTCTATGACTTCCAGCCAGGGCAATTCCACAATTGGAGAATAGTCTTCAAGATGTATTATGTCTAGCACTATAACTTGTATCCTTTAGTATACAATGAAGGGAACACTTGCTCCCGTATCCTTAGTACCTCACTAAGCTCACTACTCTGGTCGAACCAGAGGGGCCTTACCCTCCATCACACTCAACTAGAGTAACCTTAATATATGCGACTTTCCACAAATAGAAAATTCCTTCAGACTCTCAAGTCCATTTTTTTCCAGTATCATCAGTTCCAAAGAGGGAAATGCCTCAAGGTATTTTACCTTTACCCCTTATGTTACCTAACCAGAGAGGCTTTGCTGCTCAATCCTCTCTTGAGTGGCAGGGCTGCTGTCTGTATTGTTTTCTATCTCATGTTCTATTTTACGGTATGTTCTATACTCTTGTTATTATGACAGGTACCACCGACTAGCTGTGCTAATCAACTATGTGTTTGTTATTAGGGATGTGCAAATTGGGAACTTATCGAGGTATCACTCTCCAAGATGGTGGCTGGAGGCGCTCTTCTCCCGAGGTGGCACCCTCCCTCTTCTTTTGCCGGTTGGTTATACTTACTTGAATTATCTAACCACAGCCCCCTATATCCTTCCTTATATCCTGACATGTCTGACCTCAGACTTGTTTCGTATAATGTCAAGGGGTTGAGATCTCCGTCAAAGAGATGCCAGATCTTCTCCCTTCTGAACAAGGAGAAGAGCTCAATAGTTTTCCTCCAGGAAACTCACTTCAAACATGGCAATTATCCCAAACTCTCCTTTTCTAAATTTCCCAACTGGTATCATTGCGGAGCTGGGGGTGCCACCTCGAGGGGAGTCAGTATAGGCTTCCACAGAGGGCTACCCTTTCAATACAAATCCCACATTCAGGATCCCGAAGGCAGATACCTCCTCCTCAAGGGTCTAGTGGGTCAAACCCTGTTCACATTTGTAAACATATACACTCCTAATACAGACCAAATTAACTGGCTCACCACCCTCTTCTTGCTAGTAGAAACCCACAGAGAGGGAATCCTGATTATGGCTGGAGACTTTAACCTGGCCCTCAATCCACTCATTGACACCTCCTCAAAGAAATCTTCTGTCTTCTCAAAAGCACTAAAATCATTACAAACAAAACTCTACAATTTAGGTGTTCTAGATGTCTGGCGCTGCCTTAATCCTAGAGTACTTGAGAACTCTTTCTACTCCCCAGCAAACAATTCGTACAGCAGGATAGACTACATCTTTATATCTAAGGAACACTTGCAATCTTGCTCATCCTCCCGGATAGGCGACACAACATTATCTAATCACTCCCCAGTATTCTCTGATATCCTTCCCATTGCCAGGTCTGGTAAAAACACAAATTGGATGTTTAATGAGTCATTGTTGGGCAACACAAACATAAATCCCAAATATCCTTCTACCTCGAGGAATATTTTTCAATCAATAATACCCCAGGAATATCCCCTCAGATCCTTTGGACTACTCATAAAGTCTGCATTAGAGGCAGATTGATTAGTCTCTGTTCCTTCCTCAAAAAGGAGTCTGAGAAAAAACTCACTACTCTGCTATCAAAAATACATGCATTAGAAATAGCTCACAAACAATCTTTACTTGCTCAGCAACTTTCGGAACTTTCCTCTCTTAGAACGGAATTAAAAAACCTCCTCAACAAACGTTCAGCCAAGTTTTTCTTGTCTGCCCAGCAAAAAGTCTTTGCCCATGGCAATAAGGCTTCAAATTTCATGATACAAACAATAAAACAGAGACAAAACTCCTGTTACGTTCAGAGCATTAAACCCCCCCCCCCCCCCCCTCCCAGGGAACCCAATTATTTAAAACAGAAGAGATTGCTGAACAATTCAGACAAAAATTCAGACAATTCAGTCACTCTATAAACACCCCAACCCTCCCCCCTCCCGCCCCGCCCGAACTCCCAAATTTTTCTCAGGGGAGAGAGGCCAATATTAATTTATTTTTCGACACTCTTAGTCTCCCATCCTTGTCCCTATCACAACGGGACTCCTTGGCTAGGCCATTTACCTCCTTAGAATTAATAACAGCCATTAATTCAACCCCCAAAGGAAAGTGCCCAGGCCCTGACGGACTTCCCATATCTTATTACTCTGCTTTCAAGGACACCCTTCTCCCCTTCCTACTTCCAATCTGTAACATTGCTATGTCCAATCACCCCATTACTACAGACATGACAAAGGCCACCATTACAATTATCCCCAAAGAAGGCAAGGACCCTACTTCCTGCTCCAATTACCACCCTATCTTCCTACTCAATGTAGACCTCAAGCTATTAGCCAAGATGCTAGACTACAAAGCTTTCTACCAAATATGATACATCCTGACCAGGTGGATTTTGTCAAAGGACGCAAGGGGAAAGATAACACCACTAAGATTTTAAACGCTCTATATTATGCCTCACACAAATCCACCCTTCTGGTCTTGATTGGCAGGGACGCCGAAAAAGCATTCGACAGAGTTGACTGGACGTATATCAGGTTGACTCTGTCCAGATTTCAAATACCAGAATCTTATGTCAACGCTGTTTTCTCTATGACCTCTTACTCATCGGCGTCTGTGTCAGTCAATGGGATCCTATCCTCTTATTTCCCAATTAGAAACGGAACGAGGCAGGGATGCCCACTCTCCCCCCTCATATTTGTCCTAGTGATGGAGACGCTCTAACAAGCTCTCAGACAAGATAATGAGATTAGAGGTCTGCTGGTTGATGGTTGTGAGTTCAAATTGGCAGCATTTGCTGATGATTTACTGATTCTCACAACAAACCCACGCAAATCCATGCCTATTATACTGTCAAAACTCAGTCACTTTGAATCCTTATCCAATTTCGAAGGCAATCCCTCCAAGTCCCAAATACTTCATATTAGCCTCTCTCCCCCAACTCTTTCATCCCTCCAGACAAATTCCCCTTTTAATTGGCATACCCAACAATTGACATACCTTGGGGTGAAACTTTCCCCCCACTTATGAGAATTATTCAAACTAAATTATAAACCTATATTACTGTTAATAATTGCCCAGCTGGACTCATTGGACCTCCCCTTTCTTTCCTGGTTCGGGAGAAAGAATATTCTTATGTCCTTAGTAATACCGAGACTCACATATCTGATGCAGGTACTCCCTATTGAGATCCCCAAATCTTAATTTATCTCCCTAAACAAATCCACATATCTCCTTTGATACACTAACCAAACCCAGAGCCAAAGGAGGCATTGGGCTACCTGACCCTAAAATGTATATGACAGCTATTCAGCTCTCAAGAGCAGTAGACTGGATCAGAGGCCCAACTTACAAATCATGGCTCATATTGGAAAACGCCTTCTTGCCTTCTCCTATCCGGGCCCCTTTGCTGGCTGACAGACCACCTCTAGTACCCAGCTCTATTCCCAATCCCGAAACACTTTAAAGGTCTGGAGGTGGTTGTAGGCCAGTTCTGGGGCCTTAACACTACCCTCCCCCCTCATGCTTATAAAAGATGTCGTTGCCTTAGCTCCCAAAGAGCTGAAAGAAAGCTGTCCAATGCCTCTAAGGTCGTCTACAATCGCCATTTTAGAGTTTATAGATCAAGATGGTTGTATGTTTTCTGATCTTGAAATCTGCAAGAAACTTAAAATACATATCTAGAACCCTATTCTCATGCGATTTCTTAGATCGGAATCACTCCTCCTTGTAAAAAGAACTCTTCCTTCAAATGAGACTAGCTGGTTTGAGAAAATGATAGGGAGCTCGATGTATCCCCCTAAAACCATATCCATGAATTATAAACAACTTAAATTACCTCCTTTTTTGACAAAGTCAGCTGTAATCAGCCTTTGGGAGAAGGACTTACAGCGAGCTCTAACAACCTCTGAGACTACAAAAATACTGATCTCCCCCCATAAGATTTCTAGATGCATCCGTATTCAAGAAAACAGTTACAAAATCCTATCACGTTGGTACAGGACTCCAGATAAGACCTGTATCTATAAACCTGGATCCTCAGATGTTTGCTGGAGATGTCATATAGAAAAGGGCTCATACTTCCACATCTGGTGGTCTTGCAAGTTAGTTAATTCCTGGTGGTTTAATATAGGCAAAATTAGTAACCAGATCTGCCAGACTTCCTTCCCCTGCACTCCTGAACTAACTTTACTCTCCATGGGGATTGGGGGAGTGGGCCCCCATAAAACATCACTCTTTTCCCTCATGATAGCAGCAGCCAGACTTCTCCTACCAAACCACTGGCTCTCCTCTGAGATCCCAGTTTGGAACACTGGGTTAACAAGGTCGACCAGATTTACAGGCTTGAAGAAATCTCTCACTGGGAGCAACGATCTAGACCCACCTTTCTCCAGATCCGGACCCCCTGGAGGAGCTATAGGAAATTCTCTTAGTACTCACCCCTGTCTTACCCTCCAACTCACATATCAGCGTTGAGTTGGTCATGCACTAAAACTTGCCCAACTTATAACATACTAAATGTTCCTAACTATTCATGCCTAACTGTTAATTCAGGTTTCTTACAGTTGAATAATTCTGTTTACTACCTGTTTTGACTGGTCCACACTGGTCACTTTATGTATTTGCCATTTTCACTTGTATCTGTTCGCTTTATAATCATAACTATGATGTAATTTTACATTGTCCATGGCTATTTACAAACATATGATAAAACAATAAAAATTGTCAATATAAAAAAAAATAAGAAATGAAGTTGGATTCCCTGGTTGGGATCTTCTATAGTGCCTACCACATGTGACAGCTATAGTCCCTCACGATTGGCTAAACGTGACTTGCAAGGAGCTGTGGCACCTCCCAGAGTCACGTCATCTTCCTTCTTCACCTTCTCTGCCTTGTGACTGTCTTCTGATCTTTAAAATGGAAGACGCCATTTTGCTCAATTCTCCCAAATCAAGACGAACTTGGTTAGTTTAGAATCGATTTCCTCATCTCTAGTCGGCCTAGGGCGCTTCATTTATGGTTTGAAAAACACACCTCTCTGTATTGAAATATCCATTATCCTAATAATACATATTTATTCTACACAGTTTATAATGTGAATGACATAATCACACCCCTACGTATGGACACAGAGATAGCAGCTGCACTGAGACCCCGGTCCCTCAGGAGGTCAAAAAAGCCTCTGCCACGTGAAAGGACAAAAGTATTTTAAATAGCAAATGGTAAATGGGGGCCCTGGTATAGATGTTGAATTTGGACCCTGGAGCTTCAAGGAACTCTCAGTATGGACACAATGTGAAATGAAGGTGCCTTTAGCAATGTAAAAATATTGGGATATAAACAGTACAAAGTGGGAGAGTAAATGGAGCCCCATAACAAGGAGAAAATATCACTTTACGGTCCTGGGTAAGGTCAACCAAGACAGGAGGACCTGGTGCATGTTTGCTTCCCCATTCCCTTTCCATGACCCTTCTTTGGAGAAGGGGGTCCTTAACAGGTTCTCACTGCCCAGGGATAGGACCAACCTTGATTGGCCCTATTTTCCAAGGGCCCCTTAGCAGCTGCATAGTCTTTGTAGGTCAATGTGGCCCTCAAGACTCTTGCTTATTGCTTTACATGTAGAAGGAGGCTTCCTTGGATCCCTTATTTCTAGTTTATTAATTGCTCCTAACATTGTAATCTTCAAAAAATATTCCTAAAAGTGAAGCATATGAATATATACAGATACTGAACCAAAACCTAAAAATACTGGAATGGCCATAAATTCTAAAGTTTCCTGCTGTTACCGTTTATCAGGGAGATCATAAAAGGGTTATCTGTCAAGTTAAACCTTATCTGGAATAATGTGCACCATTATTTTAACTATATCAATGCAAAAATTTTACTTTCCACCATTTTTAGCATCTTTACTCACCCCTCTGAAGCTTTGGTTTCTTCCCTTTGTGTGGGTGGGCAGCAACTAGTCACATGTGACAATCAAGCACCTCCATCTCCCAGGATGCACTGCAGTCATCTGTTTTTAACCCCTGCATAGAAAATAGTCTCTCGTAATTTCCTTCTCTACTGTCTAGACAGAGATAGAGCCATATACGCCAGTGAGGGTAGAAGTAGGGATGAATGAATGAAAGGTATCTGGGCTGCTTCACACATATTAAGAGAAGAGAGCAGAGAAACTACTGAGCATGTGGGTCAAATGCTGTATAAGAGAAGGTGGACCAGAATTTCTGCCAAAGGAAGAACAGTAGGGGGCGGTAACAAAGAGGAAAATGTAATGCACGTAAAAAGCAATAATTATATTTTAATAATTTAATAATATTTTATTGCACTTATATCACAATAATAAGTAATTTGAAATGCTCTATTCATTGTGTGGTGTAACCCCTTTAGGAAACATTACATTGGTTGATTATCAATAGGTGGCACCACCAGATCCTAAATTTTTGGGATAATCCAGTAACGGGCACAAGGTTTAACATTTGCCAATGTACATTGCCACATTCTTTTTGATACTGATTTCTGTTGAGCGATTCGGAGCATCCGAAGTGGAATTCGATCCGAAGTTTAGGAAGAAATGTTGTGGTAACAAATCGTTTTTTTCCTAAAATGACAGCTACACGTGTTACCGAATGAAAGTAAGAAGCCCAGGAAGCCTAGAAATTTTTTATTTCCTATCGGTTTGATGTATACAAATGTGCAGCACTCCACGTTTTTGTATCCTGTAGAGTCCATAAAAAAATGCATACGTTAACGTAAATATTTTTTCTACCATGGAACTGTATGGTGAACGGACGGCACTGTGCGGCATCAGTCTAAAGCATCTGTTAACACATACATTTTTGGTATGCATTAAATGGACGGCAAAAATGTGATGTGAGCCCAGCGCTAGTGTCAGAATAAGCACCAGTACACAGCGGAGCAGCGTGGCGGAGAGGGGAGGCCGCCCTGTACTGACAGAGCGCTACCTGGTCCTGGTGGTCAGGGATGAGGATTGTGTTTCCCAAGGATCATTTTCTACTGGGAAATACAGGGCACAGTATAATACACTAGAATCTATATACTATAAAGATATTAGCCCTACCCCCGAATAATAATACAATTAGGGGGTCATTTATTATATAGAAATACGTCTATGTTAGTCGTATTTCTGACACAGACTGTGGTGCAAAGGTCTTTAGCAACGCAATCTGCATATTTTTCCCACTCATGCCAGGTCTAAAAAAGGATGGCGTGGACAGAGAAAGGGATACAGTTAGGGCCATCCAGTTATTGGATACCACCGCCATACATTGACCGGATAACACCTCTGTACAATGATCGGATAATACCGCCATACCAATACCGGAAAAAAGGGTATAAGAGGGCACAGTACAGGTAATGACTAGGGGCACTGCACAGGGTGTGGTAAGAGGGCACAATGCAAGGTATGAGGGGGCACAGTACGGGATGAGGGGCACAGTACAGCGTGGGGGGCACAGTCACATGACCCTGTGACATTAAAAGGTCCTTATGGCGAATGCAGTTCATATGCCACCATAATGAGAGGCAGAGGAGTGAGACAAGGGTGTGATTATGCGGCTAGTGATAAAAAATTTAAGTGTCGGCCAGTACAGGCCCCAAAAATTAGGCAACAGTCATTCACCTGACAGCAAAGAAGTTTGGATTCTGTGGCTGGAGGTACATTAGGTGGTCACAGGATAAATATGTAACTGTCGGCGTGTACAGGCCCAAAAATTATGCATTCATCTGACATAAAAGGCCTTTTATGCCGCTAGATATACATAAGGCAAAGACCATTGTTTGTTCTGGGTGGTGGCGGATATGTGTGGGCTGGCATGAGGAAATTATATTACATGTGGTCATCACAGGTGTTGAATTCCTCTTAGATCCATGCCTCATTCATTTTTAAAAATATGAGGTAGTCCACACTGTTGTGAGCTAGGCGAGTGTGCTTATCGGTCACGATCCCCCCTGCTGCGCTGAACGTCCTTTCAGACATGACATTCGACGAGGGACAAGCCAAGTTTTCCATGGCAAATTGTGCCAGCTCTGGCCACAGGTTAAGCCTGCACACCCAGTAGTCAAGGGGTTCCTTGCTTCTCAGAGCATCCACATCGTCTGTTAACCCGGTGTAGTCGGACACCTGTCAGTCTAGGCGTTCCCTGAGGATGGATCCGGAGGGCAGCTGTCGGTGGGTTGGTTGCAAGAATGATCTCATATCCAAAGTGACCAACACATCTTCAAACCGCTCTCTTTTTGCAGGCGCGGTAGGATTGGTACCCGCACCTGTTTTGCTGTGGGTGGAAATTCCTCTGCCAGTGACCGCAACAGCAGAATGCAGCATCTCTTGCAGCAAGGCCTGGAAATGCTGCATTCTGACAGCCCTCTGTGATGCTGGTAACATATCCGCCATTTTGTGTTTGTACCGGGTCTAAGTACATTGCCACCCAGTACAGGTCCTTGACCTTTATGCTTTTTGTACGGGGGTCCCTCTTCAAACCCTGGAGCATGAAGGCCCCCATTTGCACTAAATTGGAAGCGGTGGAGCACCCTGGCTCCTGCTCTTCACCCAGGCAATTGTCGTCCTCGATCTCCTCCCTCCAGCCACGGACAACACGAGGGATCCCTGAAAAGTTTAAAGCCTGTTCTTCTTGCTCCTCCTCCTCCCCCCAGCCACCATCCTCCTCTGACTCCTCTTCAGACTCCTGCTGACTTGTCTCAGATGGAGTATCCCCCCCTGGGTTGTCGCACACCACTTTACCAACTGTCAAATTGAGCAGGGTTAGCCACTGATCGGCCTGTGACCGCAGAGCTGAAATGAGTGCAGGACCGGTGTGGCTCTTTGCTTCCAGGCAACAGCAGCCGCAGCACAGCATGGCAACGTCTCACCTGGCATGTCGAATAGGTTCAGGGGACCTTGGGGGGTGCAGCGGAAGAGGTGGTAGCAGTGGAAAAGGAGGAGTCAGCAGAGGAGGAGACGGAGGATGGAGTAGTAGGAGGAGTAGAAGAGGCAGGCCTGCATGCAATCCATGGTGGTAACACCAAATCCACATGGGTGCCACGGGTTGCATGCTTGACGGACGTCAGAAGGTTCACCCAGTGGGCAGTTAAAGTTATGTACCTTCCCTGCCCATGTTTGCTAGACCACGTGTCTGTGGTCAGATGTATCTTGGCACAGACACTGTGTCCCAGAGATGTATTCACTTGCCGCTGAACGTGGCCATGTAGCTCTGGGATGTCCTTCTGGGAGAAATATTTCCTTCCAGGGACCTTCCATTACGATGTACCAATGGCCAAAAATTTTCGAAAGTCCTCCGAGTCCACCAGTTTATATAGCAGAAGTTGATAGGCTAGCAGTTCCGACAAACCAGCGGTCAGCCGTTGGGCAAGAGGATTAGCCGGCGTCATAATTTTTTTTACGCTCGAACATTTGGGCCATGGAAGCCTGCCTTGTGCCAGATGAACGCGACGACGGCACGGTGGAAGGTGGAGTGGAGGACAAATGGGAGGAGAAGGAGAAGAGGCAGGATGTGGAGCACCGGGAGTGTGGCTTTGTGGGTTCGGATGGCGTTGCTCCCAATGGGCACAGTGATGGGAGGCCAGGTGCCTTCTTAAGGCGGTCGTCCCTAGGTGAGTGTTGGGCTTACCGCGACTTATGCGTTGACAGCACAGGCTGCAGATGGCAACACTATTGTCAGCAGCTGACACATTAAAATTAACCCACACTGCGGAGCCATATGCCGGCGTCCTGGGAGCGCAAGATGTGACCGTGCATGGTGGATGGCTCGCTCCAGATACATTTGCAGTCTGCTTTTTGCCTCATGTGCACTGCGAGTTCTGCCTGCTTCTCCTCCTTCTCCTCCCTATCTGCTGCTCCGTCTCTCCCTCTGAACTCCCCTCTTCATTCTCTCTTGTGGGCACCCACGTGATGTCTATCGACACGTCATCATCGTCACCTTCACCACCACTGACATTAGAGATCTCAGAGTAGGCAGCAACAGCGGGGACCACCCTCCTTGGGCTGATCTGGGTACTGTCGTCAGACCGCTGGGTGGCGGCCGTTGCTACCTCCTCTTCCTCATCCGATGTCAATAATGGCTGCGCATCGGTAAGGTCTGGGAATGGATGGGAAAATAATTCCTCTAACTCGAGTGAAGGGGCTATGGTGGTGTTGGTGGTGTCTTTGGGGGTACACACAGCAGAGAGTGAGGAGGGTGCAGATACAGAGGATGAGGAGGGTGCAGAAGCGGAAAGGCTGAGTAAGCCACTCAACCAACTCTGGTGTGACATATTCGCACACACCTTCTCCAACTTCCCACTTAGGCTCTGGCCTGGTGCACCTGCCCGACCCCTACCACCCCTGCGGAACGGCCTGCCTCTTCCTCTGCCTGTCATTTTCAAAACTACCCTGTACCAAAGTCCCTAGAGAAGAGCAGTATTTGTGGAAGCTGGTATATTGCAGGCCTCAATCAGTTGTTAGTTGAAGCTGGTATATTACCCTCAAGTAGTAATTTTGTGGACGCAGGTATATGGAAAACCTCTATCACTATTTTGCGGAAGCTCATATATGGAAGGCCTCAATCATTTGTTAGTAGAAGCTGGTATATCACCCTCAAGCAGTAATTTTGTGGACGCAGGTATATGGAAAACCTCTATCACTATTTTGTGGAAGCTGATATATGGAAGGCCTCAATCATTTGTTAGTTGAAGCTGGTATATCACCCTCAAGCAGTAATTTTGTGGACGCAGTTATATGGAAAACCTCTATCAATATTTTGTGGAAGCTGATAGATCGCAGCCCTCAATCAGTATTTTCTGGAAGCATACAAATGCACTATAATATAGTTTCTATGTTAGAAAGTATATTATAAGTATATCACACCCCACTGTGTATCACACCTATCAATAGCACAAAGTTACCAGTCCTTAAAAGGACTTTTGTGGCCCTATTAGCTAGCGTTTGGTGTCCCTAAGTTCCTAACAGCCTGTCCCTGCTCCAAAATGCAACCTCTCCATACACTGGCAAAACACATAATGTAAAATGGCTGCCAGATCGGGTTCTGTCAGGGGCGTAGCTATAGGGGGTGCAGAGGTAGTAGTCGTTACCGGGCCTAGGAGCCTGAGGGGGCCCAAAGTCCCTTGTGCCATATAAGAGGGCACTGGTATTATAGAAAGTACATGCTGGTCAAGTTACACCTCTGGCTGAAGGGAAGGGGTTAGGTCAAGAATTTGGATTGAGGGGGGGTGCTGTTTAAATTTTTGCCTCAGGTGGCACGAAGGCTATGTGTTTCCCTGTCCCTTGCCACAAAGTAGGGGGCCCAAGCTGAACTCTTGCACCAGGGCCAATGAGCTTTTAGCTACGCCCCTGGGTTCTGTTATAGGGTAAGGGTATGTCCACGTGCTGAAACATCTCAATTGGCTCTCCTGTCCCACCTGATGGATGTGTCATGGGTCAAAGTTCGGCGCAATGCAAAAGAATATGGCGCATGCAGACATTGCCATATGTTGCATGTTCGGCGGATCGCGAACGAGCAAAGTTTGCCGTGAACCGACCGCCGGATGAACTGCAAAACCATCACTACTGTTAATGCAGAAGGAAATAACCTAATAAAAGTGCCCATAAATACACAGTACTGCGAAAAAGAAGTTAATTTTAGGAGAATTATTAAAAACAAGACAAAATAATAGGAGATAAAATAATGAAAATCCCATTTTTACTACCTGGGAAATATGATTGCCCCTAGCATTAAAATAGAAACAAAGAGAGGAGAAATAATGAGCACAAAAAAAGCTGAGAACAAGAAAAAAACAATAGTAACAAAAATAAAGAAAGGATTTTTTCCATGTGGCATGTGCAAACCATGCCACAAAGTGTAGACCATTTGCCCAATTTTTGAGGTAAAAAACACGAATATTAAGAGAACTCCTGGACCGTGATTCTGCCTACCCTTGACTCTTCAGGAGAGAGGTAAAACATTTCTATGTACCCAGCCGAACACGTGGGACGCCACAAAAGAGCGGCGGGTAACAATTCTACCGACTCCTCCTAACATCAGGAGCAGTGTACGTGACATTTACCATTTAAAGTCGTATCCACTATAGTTCATTCATTATATGAATATGAAGGGATATTACTTGTGGATGGACTTAAATCCATTGAACTAAAGTGGAAGTCCTTCTGTGGGATGATTAACCCTTAGTGGACATTTTAACCATCATTTTAACCATTCATATGACTCTTCTCAGCGCAGACCCATCTATAAAACATCATTTGTCTGCGATTCATTTATCTATTTACAATTGATGAACTATTTACCTTCTATATCGATGAACTATTGATTTGATTTGTGGTTTTGATTCCAATTCTGTGGCTACACTTTTCATTTTATGGTATCAACCTGATATTAGATACAGCAGGAAGTGCATACAAATATAGTTATCATTTTACTTTTGTACTTTTATACTTGTGTGTTTTTACCTACTTTTTTTTATTATATTTTAATATTAGGTTTATATGGTAATAAATGTGATTCATATACGACCTGTTGTCCTCCAGTGGTTGTAGATATTGAGTGCCTGCCGCTAATAATTAAATTCTACATTTGTTCCATTTATTGATTGGGTGAATCAATTAGGTCAAGTGCACCATATCCATATTAACAGACGGGTGAGCCTCTATAATATTTATTTACCACAGTTCATTTATCACCCATTTAGAGATCAGCTCCCTACTCCGTTAAATATGGATATCTGGAACCACGCGGAGAACAAACTGTTGAAGGTCGAAAGTTTTATATTCACTGAATCACCTATGGAAGACAAATGTGATATTAAAACTATGTCTGAGATTTTTAAAGAGTTGGAAACCCTATTGCTAAAACAATTGAGGCAAAGGTGGTAAATTAAGTCTCTTAACCAGTATGTTGAATGTAATAAAATTCCAATCCAGCACAGGACCTTTGTAATCCAGAATTCGACGAGGAATGGGATTCCCTCTTAATGACGCAAACAATAGCTTTGATTAAATTGATCGTCAAAAGAAGGATCCAGGTACTTGAGTAAGTCACAGAAAAAATAAATCAGATGAAAGAAACAATTGACAAATTACCTAGGAATGATAAATTTGATATGTAACAGGAAAGACTGTGTAGAAGTTTAGACAAAACAGAGCAAGAGATTATCAGTAAAAAAAAACTAAGAAATATAAAAATAATACTAGATCCGACCAAATACATCAAGTAAAACAGGGGCAACTACATGGGGAGAACAATCAAGAAAAAGGAATAAACGAGAATGGTTCACACACTAAACTCACGGTCCCTACTTCAAATAGATTTGAAATACTCACAGATAACATTTTTTGGATTGGAACCCCACCTTTACCACAGAGCACGGAATCGGAGAGTATCACAACGATCACCAGAACAAACCAAACAATTACCACCACCTCTAGCACATCAATACAACCTGAGACACAGGTTCACGTAACAGGAACGAGAGCCCAACACACCAGACAAGAACACTCACAGACACATTACCACAAAGATCAGGAGCAAGAAAAGGGAAGAAGAAGATATGAAGGGGGCAGGGAAAGAAGAAACAAATACAACAAATAAAAAACAATTTCACCAATAACGATTCAATAGTAAACCTAAGTTCCACCATATTAACTGATACACAAACTAGACTATTGAATAAAGGCTTGAAATTTGCACCAACATCTAAAATGAAACAATTGCAAAAGGAAGAAAATTTTGTAATACGACCAGCAGATAAGGGTGGTGCGACTGTAATTTTAGAAGCCAAAAAATATAGCGATGAATGTAAAAGACGATCCAACTAAGGATTTTAATCGAAAACGCACTGAATATTGTCAGAAGGGATTAGACAATAAAATACTCCTGGACCGTGAACATCAATTTATTTTAAATACACAACAGAGAATACCAGTTTTCTATTGCTTACCCAAGATTCACAAAAATCTGACTGACCTCCCCCCCCCCCGGCGACCAATTATTTCGGGCATTGGTTCCCTAACATCAAACTTGTCCCAATATATTGACAAATTACTACAACTAACGGTCAAGAATATAAAATCATATATAAAGGACACCACACACATCATTAAAATAATAGAAAAACTAAAATTTGAATCTCATTGGCTCATTGGTACCCTTGATGTACACTCTTTATACACCATCATTGAGCACAATCAAGGCAGGGAAGCCATGAAGTCACAGCTACAAAATGATGGTAGATTGTGTTCAGAACAAGTGGAATATTTGGCAGGGGGAGTAGACTTTATACTAACGCATAACTATTTCCATTTTGAATCCGATTTATTTCTTCAGATTAGGGGTACTGCCATGGGGACCAGGTTTGCCCCCAGTTATGCCAATTTATTCATGGCTCAATAGGAATTGAAAAATATCAACCCAAGACTGGGGACAGACCTGGTCCTCTGGCAACGCTACATCGAGGACATCCTCTTCATTTGGCAAAGCGGAGAGAATGAAATTAATACTTTCCTGGGGGAAATTAATATAAATTCATATAATTTACAGTTTACATCAAATGTAAGCAGAACATCAGTTGAGTTTCTGGACTTGAAGATTGCAGTAAACCATGATAGACTAGTATGCAGTACATACCAGAAACCAATCACCAAAAATGGGTATATAATGTATACCAAGATGGCTCCTCAATATTCCTTCAGGCCAGTTCCGTCGTATTAAACGGAACTGTACCACTAACAAACAATGTGAGGAAGAAACCAAATTGATGAAAGAACAATTCTTGATGAAAGAATATCCACCTAATACAATTGAAACATCCCTATTTAAAGTAAGGAAATTAGAAGAATTAGAAAATTATCAAACAACATTGGCACTTCATTTTGGATGATAAAGTAATTGGCCCCCTAGTAACCACGACTCCACAAATCACATATACGAAAGCCCCGACTTTGGGCCTGAAGGTGGCACCGTCAATTAAATCCTTCAAGAAAGAGAGACAAACTGTACAAAAATGGTTGAATCTCAGAGGCTTTTATCGCTGTGACCAATACAACAATTGTAAAACTACAACTTTTAAAAAGAAAGGATAATCTCTACACAAAATGGTTTTTTACATGAGATTGGAGAATTTCTGACATGTAATTCCACCAATGTCATATACTGTATATTATCCAGTGCCCATGCAGCAAACAATACGTAGGCCGAACGAAGAGAACTCTGAAAAAAAGAATTGCGGAACACATAACAAATATAAAAATTGGATATAAGAAACATACCTGATCACATCAGACGGTGTCACAATCAGAATCCTCGGGGCCTCACTTTCACAGCTTTGGAACAAGTGGGAAGATACTGGAGGGGGGGGGAGACCATATCAAGAAAATGTCACGATTAGAATCGAGGATAATTTTCAAATTCAACACACTTGCACCAGGGGGCCTCAATGCTTTTTATAAGCGTCCCAAACGCCTCCCCCTGATGGAAAAATTGGTTGCCCGGCTGTGCTATCAGCACTCCGATCTCCCCTTGGAGGGAGGCCCCTATTCTCTCAACTATATGTAAACTGCACAGTCTGTCCCCTCACTTTTTAACTACATAAGAAGAGGATTGTAACCCACTAAGATATTGTGATAATCCATATGAATCTCTTGAGATATTTTGGATTTATTATAATTTTTTTATTAGTTTTTTTTACATCCATAATGTGTATGAACCTATATATAATAGACTTTGCCTCAATTGTTTCACTATGTATGCCAATACACTAATGATATATATCAGATATAATGGGGAAAACCATTTCATTTCTCTATGGATAAGATAGATTCTGTGGGGGTAAAATAGATGTCTATTTGGTATGACAATTGTGTATAAATGAAATATATGGCACTCCTCTGTATAAAAAAGCATTTTTGCTAAAAAAAAAAAAAAAACGCAACAGAACCGCTACAAAAACGCAATGCAAACGTTTTTTTGGGAGAATTTGAAATGGATATGAAACATATAACCTGTAGATTAGTTTTACGATATTGAAGCAAGAAAGAGAGATAATAACGATAAATCCATTGACCCGGTACGGGTTTGGGAGACAACCACCACTCCAGATTTTGGAACAACCATTTTCCCAGAGGACTATAAAAAAGGGAGCTTAAGAATTAGCAGGTAACCACTGAGGTAGGAGTAGGGTTACACTCCGAAACGCGTTTGGTACCCATATAACTGCAAATGTGGATCACTCCCATTTAATATCCATGGATACTCAATAGAGACAAAACTTTGGCAAATGTATATACAAATACCGATTAAAAAATCTACAATTTCCCTGCCGATATCCTATTGAAGGCAGGTCTGCAAGCTCAGTGTCGGCACACGTGATAGTTTGAGCTCTGACCATCGAACCACGTGGGACGTCCGATGTGAATAGTGAGGAGCGGCGCAGTCGGAGGATAAGATTCTGCCTACCCTTGACTCTTCAGGAGAGAGGTAAAACATTTCTATGTACCCAGCCGAACACGTGGGACGCCACAAAACAGCGGCGGGTAATACTTCTACTGACTCCTCCTAACATCAGGAGCAGTGTAAGTGACATTTACCATTTAAAGTCGTATCCACTATAGTTCATTCATTATATGAATATGAAGTGATATTACTTGTGGATGGACTTAAATCCATTGAACTAAAGTGGAAGTCCTTCTGTGGAATGATTAACCCTTAGTGGGCATTTTAACTATTCATTCGACTCTTCTCAGCGCAGACCCATCTATAAAACGTCATTTGTCTGCGATTCATTTATCTATTTACAATTGATGAACTATTTACCTTCTATATCGATGAACTATTGATTTGATTTGTGGTTTTGATTCCAATTCTGTGGCTACACTTTTTATTTTATGGTATCAACCTGATATTAGATACAGCAGGGAGTGTATACAAATATAGGTATCATTTTACTTTTGTACTTTTATACTTGTGTGTTTTTACTTACTTTTTTTTAATTATATTTTATTATTAGGTTTATGGTAATAAATGTGATTCATATACGACCTGTTGTCCTCAAGTGGTTATAGATATTGAGTGCCTGCCACTAATAATTTAATTCTACATTTGTTCCATTTATTGATTGGGTAAATCAATTAGGTCAAGTGCACCATATCCATATTAACAGACAGGTGAGCCTCTATAATATTTATTTACCTAAATATATAAGGGTATATCCAAAGAATAGGCAGCACTCCAAAATGTGGTAGAGGGGGGTGACCCGTTCATTCCCAGGCAACGTTTCAGCCCACACAATGGGGCCTTTATCAAGCATGCTTGACAAAGGCCCCATTGTGTGGGCTGAAACACCCACACATTTTGGGGCCACATTTTGGAGTGCTGCCTATTCTTTGGATATACTATTGGAAGAAAGGTTTTCCACCTTTCCAGAGGAGCTTGCACCCTAACTACTTTTTTCACTGTGCTGCTGTTATTCTTTGGTTTCTAAATATATAAGGGGTTATGGTAGAAGTTAAGATAAATAATCACAAAGAAACATACAGTTGAAACCAGAAGTTTACATACACTATATCAAAAGACACATATGAATGTTTTTCTCAATATCTGACATGAAATCAGAATAAACCTTTCCTGTTTTTGGTCAATTAGGATTACCATAATCATTATTATTTGACAAATGCCAGAATAATGAGAGAGAGAGAGAATGGTTTAAGGCATTTTTATTCTTTTCTGCAAAGTGAAAAGTTTACATACATTTCATTAATATTTAGTACCATTTCCCTTAAACTGTATGACTTGGGTCAAACGTTTTGCATATCCTTCCACAAGCTTCTCACAATAGTTTATCAGAATTTGGGCCCATTCCTCCTGACAAGACTGGTGTGACTGAGCCATGTTTGTTGGTCACCTGCCTTTTCTGCTTTGCTCATACATTTTCAATAGGACTGAGATCAGGGCTTTGTGATGGCCGCTCCAAAACATTGACTTTGTTATCCTCTACCCACTTTGTAACCAGTTTGGCAGTATGCTTCGGGTCAGTGTCCATTTGGAAGACCCATTTCCGCCTAAGCTTTAACTTCCTGGCTGATGTCTTGAGATGTTGCTTCAGTATTTCCACATAATCTTCTTTTCTCATGATGCCATCTATTTTGTGAAGTTCACCAGTCCCTCCTGCAGCAAAACAACCCCACAACATGATGCTGCCGCCCCCATGTTTCACAGTTTGGATGGTGTTCTTAGGCTTCCAAGCTTCTCCCTTTTTCCTCCAAACGTAACGATGGTCATTATGGCCAAAAAGTTTAATTTTAGTTTCGTCAGACCACAGGACATGTCTCCAAAAATGTAGGTCTTTGTTCCTGTGTGCATTTGCAAACATTAATCTAGCTCTTTTATGTTTCTTTTGGAGTAATGCCTTCTTCCTGGCAGAGTGGCCTTTCAGCCCATGTTGAAACAGTACTCGTTTCTTACCAGCTTCCTCCATCATCTTCATAAGGTCTTTTGCTTTTGTTCTTGGGTTGATATGCACATGTCGGACCAAAGCACGTTCATCTCTGGGAGACAGAACCCGTCTCCTTCCTGAGCGGTATGATGGCTGGACATTCCCATCTTGTTTGTACTTGCGTATAATTGTTTGTACAGATGAACGAGGCACCTTCAGGAATCTTGAAATTGTACCCAAGGTTGAGCCAGACTTGTCTCCTCCTGATATCTTGGCTGATTTCTTTAGACTTTCCCATGATGCTACACAAAGAAGCCGTGTGTTTCAGGTGTGCATTTACATACATCCACAGGTGTCTCTAATCACCAACCTAACAGACGCTTCCAAACACATGACATCATTATATGGGCAGTCCAGGATTGTTTGATGGCATAGTAATCTTAGTGTAGGTAAACTTTTGACATTGTATAACACCCCGGAGTAGTGTTACCACTTCTGCACCCTGCTACTGTCTTTATTGGTCTAACCTCATGTCATCTTGTGTATTTATTCCAGGTCCTCCACAATATGCATTCCTATTTTGTTATGCAACTGTTATGTTCACATGTAATGTGCCTGGTTCACCAGCAGGTGGCAGCAAACACAGCAGGGCTGTACTTAGATAGAATGGAACATTCCATTCCATTTCTAACCCCCCTCTGGAGAGGAGTGGGCTAGTCCTATTTCCTGCAGGAATAGTGGGGACCAGTTAGAACTGGTTCTAGTGGTAGTGTGTGTGCTGGTAGGGACTCCATGTTGGAGCTCACCGGATTCTACCACATCCCTTGGCTGAACATAAGCCTGACCAAAGAGTGAAGCACAGCATCACGAAGAAAGCAAAGACATTAATTAAGCTTGTCAGGACAGCATTGTCAGATATAACAGAGTTGAGTTTGCCTGCCAGTTTAATGCTAAAGCCTGCTGGAACCAAGATAAAGCCTGAAATCTGTTTTGGAAAAACATTTACTCAAGTAAAGCTGCCATTGAAATTTATCTCAAAGTCTGGACTCAAGTTCTTCATTAATCCCTCAATTATTCCCTTTATTTATTGCTTCGGAGCCAAAGCCTGAGGTCCAGAGGTATCCAGGTAGGAGCACCGTGACACACATAAAGAGACATTTTAGGCCGCACTATACCACTCGGAAATTCCTACACCTTGGATGCACGCGATATAGAGGGCCCTGGGGTGCGGCCGTCCGTTGCAATTGCAGAAAGTAATAAAAATGCCTTAAGACATTCTCTCTCTCTCTCATTCTGGCAAATAATAATAATTATGGTAATCCTAATTGACCAAAAACAGGAAAGGTTTATTCTGATTTCATGTCAGATATTGAGAAAAACATGCATATGTGTCTTTTTATATAGTGAATGCAACCCTCTGGTTTCAACTGTAGATGCAATATCAATCCTGATTATTACAAGACAGTGGTTCCTGGATATAGCCTATATAAGAACACGGAGGAAGAGAGGACCAGTATCCCTGATGAAGCAGACTGCAGTCTCCGAAACGCGTTAGGGTTCTTTTTGGTCCCCCGAGGCTTCCATACAAGTGTGACGTCACCCCAGCGCTCCACAAAACCCGCTGACTTCTGAGACACCAGCGAACGCCGCCAGCCGGGCCATCGCTACATGCAGAAGCCGGAGATCAAATCAAGCAGGATCAAGCATCGCAGCCTACTATAAGGACAGACAAACATCACAGGACTAATACATATAAAAGGCGAGTAACAGAAGTGGAACACTTTTGTATATTTTTGAACACTTGATTTATATTTATTCAATTAATTTTGGAACTGGGCAAAAATTAACTCCAGGTTAATATAATAATAAAAGTATTGCATAAAGGTGATCACCAGTAAGTGTGGGCAATATTGTCATGCTGTTATTGAAGTTACATCCCACAGACTTCCTGCTCTGCAGCTATTGACTGAAGCTGCACCTCACAGACTTCCTGCTCTGCAGCTATTGGCTGAAGCTGCACCACAGTCTTCCTGCTCTGCAGCTATTGGCTGAAGATGCACCTCACAGTCTTCCTGCTCTGCAGCTATTGGCTGAAGCTGCACCTCACAGTCTTCCTGCTCTGCAGCTATTGGCTGAAGATGCACCTCACAGTCTTCCTGCTCTGCAGCTATTGGCTGAAGCTGCACCTCACAGTCTTCCTGCTCTGCAGCTATTGGCTGAAGCTGCACCTCACAGTCTTCCTGCTCTGCAGCTATTGGCTGAAGATGCACCTCACAGTCTTCCTGCTCTGCAGCTATTGGCTGAAGATGCACCTCACAGACTTCCTGCTCAGCAGCTATTGGCTGAAGCTGCACCTCACAGACTTCCTGCTCTGCAGCTAATGGCTGAAGCTGCACCTCACAGTCTTCCTGCTCTGCAGCTAATGGCTGAAGCTGCACCTCACAGTCTTCCTGCTCTGCAGCTATTGGCTGAAGCTGCACCTCACAGACTTCCTGCTCTGCAGCTATTGGCTGAAGATGCACCTCACAGTCTTCCTGCTCTGCAGCTATTGGCTGAAGATGCACCTCACAGACTTCCTGCTCTGTAGCTATTGGCCGAAGCTGCACCTCACAGTCTTCCTGCTCTGCAGCTATTGGCCGAAGCTGCACCTCATAGACTTCCTGCTCTGCAGCTATTGGCTGAAGCTGCACCACACAGACTTCCTGCTCTGCAGCTATTGGCTGAAGCTGCACCTCATAGACTTCCTGCTCTGCAGCTATTGGCTGAAGCTGCACCTCACAGACTTCCTGCTCTGCAGCTATTGGCCGAAGCTGCACCTTACAGTCTTCCTGCTCTGCAGCTATTGGCTGAAGCTGCACCACACAGACTTCCTGCTCTGCAGCTATTGGCTGAAGATGCACCT
Organism: Bufo gargarizans; assembly: GCF_014858855.1. Taxonomy (NCBI): domain Eukaryota; kingdom Metazoa; phylum Chordata; class Amphibia; order Anura; family Bufonidae; genus Bufo; species Bufo gargarizans. The sequence continues at coordinate 756,541,421 of NC_058080.1, read as the reverse complement.
CACAGTCTTCCTGCTCTGCAGCTATTGGCTGAAGCCGCACCTCACAGACTTCCTGCTCTGCAGCTATTGGCTGAAGCTGCACCTCACAGACTTCCTGCTCTGCAGCTATTGGCCGAAGCTGCACCACACAGACTTCCTGCTCTGCAGCTATTGGCTGAAGCTGCACCTCACAGACTTCCTGCTCTGCAGCTATTGGCCGAAGCTGCACCTCACAGTCTTCCTGCTCTGTAGCTATTGGCTGAAGCTGCACCTCACAGACTTCCTGCTCTGCAGCTATTGGCTGAAGCTGCACCTCACAGACTTCCTGCTCTGGATCTATTGGCTGAAGCTGCACCTCACAGACTTCCTGCTCTGTAGCTATTGGCCGAAGCTGCACCTCACAGACTTCCTGCTCTGCAGCTATTGGCCGAAGCTGCACCTTACAGTCTTCCTGCTCTGTAGCTATTGGCTGACGCTGCACCTCACAGACTTCCTGCTCTGCAGCTATTGGCTGAAGCTGCACCTCACAGTCTTCCTGCTCTGCAGCTATTGGCCGAAGCTGCACCTCACAGTCTTCCTGCTCTGTAGCTATTGGCTGAAGCTGCACCTCACAGTCTTCCTGCTCTGCAGCTATTGGCTGAAGCTGCACCTCACAGACTTCCTGCTCTGCAGCTATTGGCCGAAGCTGCACCTCACAGACTTCCTGCTCTGCAGCTATTGGCCGAAGCTGCACCTCACATACTTCCTGCTCTGCAGCTATTGGCCGAAGCTGCACCTCACAGTCTTCCTGCTATGCAGCTATTGGCTGAAGCTGCACCTCACAGTCTTCCTGTTCTGCAGCTATTGGCTGAAGCTGCACCTCACAGACTTCCTGCTCTGCAGCTATTGGCTGAAGCTGCACCTCACAGACTTCCTGTTCTGCAGCTATTGGCCGAAGCTGCACCTCATAGACTTTCTGCTCTGCCGCTATTGGCTGAAGCTGCACCTCACAGACTTCCCTCTCTGCCCGCCCCCTGCACATAATAACGGTAATTTCGGAGAGCTCTCTGCTCCATTTGATGTAAATCCTTCGGCAGGACGAATGCAGGACAAAGCAGGAAAATGCTGCTTGCTCCAGCCTGTAACTGGAACAGCAGAAGTGATGTCAGCAAGGAATACATTTTCAACATTTTTTTTTACAAAAATATTATCTATTACAGAAATATCTTCTCTCTGCCTAAATTTAGAGTATTTGTAGAGATAAGTTATTATTCGGCGACTCGTTATAGCAATTCACAATTAATCCTCTTACCAAAATGCTGAAAATGTCGTTGAGCTGCGGGGAAGGTCATCGGTGGCATCAGGCTCCAAAGAAATTTTCCATTAAGAAAGGCCAATAAATTTTAAACCCAAAGACAATGAAATTCATGTTTCCTGTTCTTGTGCTTTACTGACTTTAGATGATTAATATTTTCTCATTATGAAAGCTACAAAATAATTAGTTATAAAAATCCACTTCTGGTTTTGTATAAATATAATTTAATCTCTGTATAATAGAATATAAGAGAGTTATCAAGACGGGCGTTCTGTTCCCATACACTAGTCTCCTGTGCGCTGGAGTAAGATGCGCCAAATTTATTACCAGGGTGTTTTCTGGGATTTTTATACTGGTGGCCTATCCAATTCAACCCACTGCACTCCCGCCAATCAGCTGTATGAAGAGGCTGCAGCGCTCTGTGAGCACTTAGAGCTCTTTCTAAGCAATGTGACGTCACGTGGCCTAGGTGCAGCAATACCAAGCACTGCCACTATCAAATGGATGGCACTGTGCATGGTAAACAGCGGGGAGGCCACAGCGCTCACAAAAGCTCTGGTGAGCTCTGCAACAACAGTAACTCAAACAGTTGATCGGCGAGTATGCCAGGAGTTGTATCTAATATTGATCACCTATCCGGAGAATAACGCATTTAATGAATTAAGTGCATCTCTAGGGGCGCTGTTGGGGCAATTTTTTTTTTAGCATTGTACTTATTTTGTGCTAAAAATAATTTTCTCGATTGGTCTTTATAAAAATAAAATAAAAAGCTCTGCCATTTTTGAGAGGAAGGGTTAAAAAATCAGTCTGTTTGCAGAGTATCACTTCTCAGTCCCATCAGCTGACAGCTCATGTGAATCTTTATCTGTGATCTCTTAACCTCATAAAGACTCATTTAAAGAGGACCTTTCACTACTGTACAAACTAAAAACTGGCTATGAGCTGTGCGCTGCGATTGGCCAGCAGTGCAGCAAGGGACACGCCTCCTACAAAAAATCAGTCAGAGGGAGCGCAGACACCAGAGCCTATACCGGGCGAACGGAGCGGCGCCCAGGCATACTAGTAAGTGCAGGGGGACCCCTGGGCGCCGCTCTGCCCACTGATCTAGTTAGTTTTTAGTTTGTACAGTAGTGAAAGGTCCTCTTTAAGCTGTATTCTTATTCAGTGTGATAAGAGTTTAGCTGTAATGGGTGTTGAGAAGGTCAGGAGATCAGAGAAAAGGCTTCACTTGAGCTGTCAGCTGATGGGACTGAGAAGTGATACTCTGCAAACAGACAGATTTTTTAACCTTTGTATCTCAAAAATGGCTAAACATCTTTAATAAAGAGCAATTGAAAAAATGATTTTAAGGCCAAAATAAGTAGGGTCTCAAGGCTGAAACAAAAGAAAAGTTTAGATAAAACTGCTTTCTTTTTTTTTTTTTTTTTTCTAACTTTTCCCTTCTATCCCTGCCTAACGGTGCCTCTCCCTCACTGACCCTAACCTACCTGGAGGGTGATGCGTGCCGATTGGGGGGATCTCACCTGTCACCGGGATTTTGTGTATAGGATGAGGACATGGGCTGCTAGATCGCCGATAGCACGTCCGCAATACCCAGTCCCCATAGCTCTGTGTGCTTTTATTGTGTGGGAAAAAACGATTTGATACAATTGCTAATTAACCTGAGATGAGTCCTGTACGTGAGATGAGTCAGGGACAGGACACATCTCAGGTTTATTTGCATATGTATCAAATCGTTTTTTTTACACAATAAAAGCACACAGAGCTATGGGGACTGGGTATTGCGGATGTGCTAGCGGCCATCTAGCAACCCATGTCCTCAGCTCTATACACAAAATCCCGGTGACAGGTTCCCTTTAAAACTGAATTTCAAGGTTTGGTTTCTTCTCGGGGCTCACAATCTTTGACTATTAGGTTTTTTTTCTGGCAGAAAATATGAATTTAAACCTCCCAAAGAGTAGAAATAATAAATGGAGTGATTTCTGGCGTGATTGCGCTCTGCTTTCATCTCCGCTTATTACATCTCACTTCTCATAGCACATCTGGAATAAGATAAATTCTCCAAGCGTCTAATAAGACTGTGACATAAGTCATCCGCCGTCACAGACTTATCATTAGTGCGGGGATCATTTAATAGTCGCACAAATAAACAAATCAAACTTTGCAATGAGTTTCCTCTTCCACCATCTGGACACCATTAAATCAGTGAAACCTTGTCAGTACGGCTAAAATTGTGCTTGTATGTCACAGCTTTGCTCTGTTTTCATCGTGATTTTCACCTTTTTAAGGCTACTTTCACATTAGCGTTAAAATTTTCCGGTATTGAGATCCGTCATAGGATCTTAATACCGGAAAAAAATGCTTCCATTTTGTCCCCATTTATTGTCAATGGGGACAAAATGTTACTGAATAGAACGGAATGCTACAATGTATCATTCTGGAGTCCGGGCTGTTTAGCTCACAGAGCATTGTCTAGACTGGATACAACTGTGCTAGTTTGTTACAATGTATCAGTCTGGAGTCTGGGCTGTTTAGCTCACAGAGCATTGTCTACACTGGATACAACTGTGCTAGTTTGTTACAATGTATCAGTCTGGGGTCCGGGCTGTTTAGCTCACAGAGCATTGTCTAGACTGGATACAACTGTACTAGTTTGTTACAATGTATCAGTCTGGAGTCTGGGCTGTTTAGCTCACAGAGCATTGTCTAGACTGGATGCAACTGTGCTAGTTTGTTACAATGTATCCGTCTGGAGTCTGGCCTGTTTAGCTCACAGAGCATTGTCTACACTGGATACAACTGTGCTAGTTTGTTACAATGTATCAGTCTGGAGTCTGGCCTGTTTAGCTCACAGAGCATTGTCTAGACTGGATGCAACTGTGCTAGTTTGTTACAATGTATCCGTCTGGAGTCTGGCCTGTTTAGCTCACAGAGCATTGTCTAGACTGGATACAACTGTGCTAGTTTGTTACAATGTATCAGTCTGGAGTCCGGGCTGTTTAGCTCACAGAGCATTGTCTAGACTGGATACAACTGTGCTAGTTTGTTACAATGTATCAGTCTGGAGTCTGGGCTGTTTAGCTCACAGAGCATTGTCTAGACTGGATACAATTGTATCCACTTCTCAGCTGAGAGCAGGAAGAGCTATGAACAGGATTACTGCCTCTGATTGGAAACTTGTTCCCAGTGACAGCAAACAGAGGTGTTTAAAATAGGTACAAATAGACACATAAACGCTAATAGAAAGTGATACAACTGTTTATCTACTCTATATTAAGAGGAACCTCAATTTACTAGACATAAGGCTAGGGCTCGGGGACATGTGTCGCTTGACATTCGTGTCACACCATTCGTGTCATTTTTTGTAATGATAGTCTTTGGTGTCGCACTGCGACATGCTGCGACTGTGACACAACAGTTGGACAGAAATCCAACTTGGATGAATTTTTTGCGAATGTCATGTTGCAGTCACAACATGTCGCAGTGCAACAACAAAGACTATCATTACAATAAATGTTGCGCAACATTGGTGCGACAAATAGTTGCACAACACATGTCTCTATATAGCCCTAGCCTAAAACCCAGATAAACCCCTGTGATTATATACCTACTATAGGCCACATTTATTAAGTAGTTTGCACTGGTTTTGACATAAACCTTACCAAAAATTAATGGAAAAGAATGATTGTGTTAAAATTACCTCCCTTGCCAAAATTGAAAAGTGAAGGAAAAAATTGGCATGAATTACTAAGGAAGGGAGTATGGGGGCTCTTAAAAAGATTTATAAGAAGGCCAGAAAGATGTCACAATTTTGGCATCAATTAAAAAAAAGGTGTAAATTTCATATTTTCTGTACAATCCTAAGAGCCTCAAGTGTATTAAAATTTGCACTTTCTAATAATCGCCGCACAATTAAATTCGACAATATTTTTGAATAAATAACAGCCCATGTTCTTTTTAGCCACCAAATTACTATAAGTGCTAATTATTTTTATAACATACCTTTAAAGGGGTTTTCCGAGATACATGGATGTGTACAGATGACTTATTCTCTGGAAAGGTCATCAGTATATGATCAGTGGGAGTCCAATATCCGAGATTCCCGCTGATCAGCTGTTTGATAAGTGCCGCAGCCTTCTCTCTGATCACCAAGAACAGTACAGATATATACAGCCACCACCACAAAATGTTCAGGAGCTTATCTTATACGGGTATACGCAGCCATCACTAGAGGAAAATCCAGAGCTTACTGTGTGTACATTAATACAGCCAACACTAGAGGGAGCTCAGGAGATTACTGTATACAGATATATACAGCCACCACTAGAGGGAGCTCAGGAGATTACTACATATATATATATATATATATACACACACAGTACAGACCAAAAGATTTTTCTTAAAGGGGTTGTCTCATCATGGACAATGGGGGCATATCGCTAGGATATGCCCCTATTGTCTTATAGGTGCTGCTCCCGCTGCTAGGACCCGCACCTACAGTACAGACCAAAAGTTTGGACACACCTTCTCATTCAAAGAGTTTTCTTTATTTTCATGACTATGAAAATTGTAGATTCACACTGAAGGCATCAAAACTATGAATTAACACATGTGGAATTATAGACATAACAAAAAAGTATGAAACAAAAGAAAATATGTCATATTCTAGGTTCTTCAAAGTAGCCACCTTTTGCTTTGATTACTGCTTTGCACACTCTTGGCATTCTCTTGATGAGCTTCAAGATCTAGTCACCTGAAATGGTCTTCACTTCACAGGTGTGCCCTGTCAGGTTTAATAAGTGGGATTTCTTGCCGTATAAATGGGGTTGGGACCATCAGTTGCGTTGTGGAGAAGTCAGGTGGATACACAGCTGATAGTCCTACTGAATAGACTGTTAGAATTTGTATTATGGCAAGAAAAAAGCAGCTAAGTAAAGAATACCGAGTGGCCATCATTACTTTAAGAAATAAAGGTCAGTCAGTCCGAAAAATTGGGGAAAACTTTGAAAGTGTCCCCAAGTGCAGTCACAAAAGCCATCAACCGCTACAAAGAAACTGGCTCACATGCGGACCGCCCCAGGAAAGGAAGACCAAGAGTCACCTCTGCTGCGGAGGATAAGTTCATCCGAGTCACCAGCCTCAGAAATCGCAGGTTAACAGCAGCTCAGATGAGAGACCAGGTCAATGCCCCACAGAGTTCTAGCAGCAGACACATCTCTAGAACAACTGTTAAGAGGAGACTGTGTGATTCAGGCCTTCATGGTAGAATATCTGCTAGGAAACCACTGCTAAGGACAGGCAACAAGCAGAAGAGACTTGTTTGGGCTAAAGAACACAAGGAATGGACATTAGACCAGTGGAAATCTGTGCTTTGGTCTGATGAGTCCAAATTTGAGATCTTTGGTTCCAACCACCGTGTCTTTGTGCGACGCAGAAAAGGTAGACGATGGACTCTACATGCCTGGTTCCCACCTTGAAGCATGGAGGAGGAGGTGTGATGGTGTGGGGGTGCTTTGCTGGTGACACTGTTGGGGATTTATTCAAAATTGAAGGCATACTGAACCAGCATGGCTACCACAGCATCTTGCAGCGGCATGCTATTCTATCCGGTTTGCGTTTAGTTGGACCATCATTTATTTTTCAACAGGACAATGACCCCAAACACACCTCCAGGCTGTGTAAGGGCTATTTGACCATGAAGGAGAGTGATGGGGTGCTGCGCCAGATGACCTGGCCTCCACAGTCACCGGACCTGAACCCAATCGAGATGGTTTGGGGTGAGCTGGAGCGCAGAGTGAAGGCAAAAGGGCCAACAAGTGCTAAGCATTTCTGGGAACTCCTTCAAGACTGTTGGAAGACCATTTCAGGTGACTACCTCTTGAAGCTCATCAAGAGAATGCCAAGAGTGTGCAAAGCAGTAATCAAAGCAAAAGGTGGCTACTTTGAAGAACCTAGAATATGACATATTTTCAGTTGTTTCACACTTTTTTGTTATGTATATAATTCCACATGTGTTAATTCATAGTTTTGATGCCTTCAGTGTGAATCTACAATTTTCATAGTCATGAAAATAAAGAAAACTCTTTGAATGAGAAGATGTGTCCAAACTTTTGGTCTGTACTGTATATATATATATATATATATATATATATACAGCCACCACTAGAGGGAGCTCAGGAGATTACTGTCACGGCTGAGGATGGGGGAAACCCTCAGCCGTGAGATGCCAGGTGTTATAGTGGCTACTGGCCATGAGGCCACAGGATAGGGAGCAGGTCACCTCCTCACGCATCCCTACCCTGACCCTAACTCCTAACCTGCATGGGCCGACCTTTAGGGTAGGAGGGCCCATGCGCAGGAACCTCGGAGCCCTATCTTACCCTCCGCAGATCCCTGAGCTAGGAGCTGGGTAAGGCAACCTACTCCTCCTTGACACGGAGGAGCAGGAGCCTCAAAGGCCAAGCTGTTGGAAAAAGGGGAACAGAAACAGCAACACGGAAATGGCAGGCGAACAGAAGTTCACCAACCTGCCACAGCCCTGCTGACTGGATCCCCAAACAAACAGGGATCCAGAACCGTGTGCTGCACAAACACATGTGAAAGTCCCAACAGACAACATCCACCAACAACACACACATAAAGACATAGGCATACATAAATCTTAAACATAAACTTATGACCACAGTGGTGGCTCTCACAGGCAGATGGAAAAACACAGGAGGCTGCTCCAGCTAGCAAGGCTGCAGCAACCTACTGAGCCCTGCCACAGAGAGAGGTTATATAGGCCCAAAGGCCACACCCACCGGTCAACCACACCCTGTGACATCATACACACTGGGAAGGAAGTTAACCCTTCCAGAACACAGAAGGGAAAACACACATATGGGGGAAGTGCACACAATACATGAAACACAGTGCACACCACACACACACCTAACAAAAAGGAAGTCAGGTGAGACCGCATGCTACTGCAGCATGCTGCCTAGCCACGCTGAGACTGCTGCTGCACATACACATGAGAACCGGGTTGCCCGCGGCAACCACAAGTTAGGCCACAAGCCAGCGGCCCTCACCTGTGGTTTTAACCGACACGAAACCGCAGGCAACCGCATGCGGATAAAGAGTCACGGTCATAGCCATGGCCGTGACAATTACTGCATACAGATATATACAGCCTCCACTAGAGGGAGCTCAGGAGATTACTACATACAGATATATACAGCCACCACTAGAGGGAGCTCAGGAGATTACTGCATACAGATATATACAGCCACCACTAGAGGGAGCTCAGGAGATTACTACATACAGATATATACAGCCACTACTAGAGGGAGCTCAGGAGATTACTACACACACATATATATACACATATATATACACATATACTTCTTCCTGACCCAGGAAGAAGTACATCAGCGACTTAAAACGATTAAAATAGACAAATCGCCAGGACCGGATGACATACACCCCCGTATCCTAAAGGAATTAAGTAATGTCATAGCCAGACCCTTATTTCTGATATTTGCAGACTCTATACTGACAGGGAATGTCCCACAGGATTGGCGCATGGCAAATGTGGTGCCAATATTCAAAAAGGGGCCAAAAACAGACCCTGGAAACTATAGGCCGGTAAGTTTAACATCTGTTGTGGGTAAACTGTTTGAAGGTTTTCTGAGAGATGCTATATTAGAGCATCTCAACAGAAATAAGCAAATAACGCCATATCAGCATGGCTTCGTGAGGGATCGGTCATGTCAGACTAATTTAATCAGTTTCTATGAGGAGGTAAGTTCTAGACTTGACAGCGGCGAATCAATGGATGTCGTGTATCTGGACTTCTCCAAAGCATTTGACACTGTACCACCTAGAAGGTTAGTATATAAAATGAGAATGCTCGGACTGGGAGAAAACATCTGTATGTGGGTAAGTAACTGGCTCAGTGATAGAAAACAGAGGGTGGTTATTAATGGTACACACTCAGATTGGGTCACTGTCACTAGTGGGGTACCTCAGGGGTCAGTATTGGGCCCTATTCTCTTCAATATATTTATTAATGATCTTGTAGAAGGCTTGCACAGTAAAGTATCAATTTTCGCAGATGACACTAAACTGTGTAAAGTAATTAACACTGAAGAGGACAGTATACTACTACAGAGGGATCTGGATAGACTGGAGGCTTGGGCAGATAAGTGGCATATGGGGTTTAACACTAATAAATGTAAAGTTATGCACATGGGAAGGAAAAATGCAAGTCAACCGTACATACTAAATGGTAAAACACTTGGTAACACTGACATGGAAAAGGATCTAGGAATTTTAATAAACAGCAAACTAAGCTGCAAAAACCAGTGTCAGGCAGCTGCTGCCAAGGCCAACAAGATAATGGGTTGCATCAGAAGGGGCATAGATTCCCGTGATAAGAACATAGTCCTACCACTTTACAAATCGCTAGTCAGACCACACATGGAGTACTGTGTACAGTTCTGGGCTCCTGTAAACAAGGCAGACATAGCAGAGCTGGAGAGGGTCCAGAGGAGGGTAACTACAGTAATAACTGGAATGGGGCACCTACAGTACCCTGAAAGATTATCAAAATTAGAGTTATTCACTTTAGAAAAAAGACGACTGAGGGGAGATCTAATTAATATGTATAAATATATCAAGGGTCAGTACAGAGATCTATCCCATCAGCTATTTATCCCCAGGACTGTGACTGTGACGAGGGGACATCCTCTGCGCCTGGAGGAAAGAAGGTTTGTACACAGACATAGAAGAGGATTCTTTACGGTAAGAGCAGTGAGACTATGGAACTCTCTGCCTGAGGAGGTGGTGATGGTGAGTACAATAAAGGAATTCAAGAGGGGCCTGGACGTATTTCTGGAGCTTAATAATATTACAGGCTATAGCCACTAGAGAGGGGTCTTCCTCTGGATCAACTTGCGGGATAACAGGCCGAACTGGATGGACAAATGTCTTTTTTCGGCCTTATGTACTATGTTACTATGTTACTATGTTACACCACTAGAGGGAGCTCAGGAGCTTACTGTATACAAATAAATACAGCCACCACTAGAGGGAGCTCAGGAGATTACTGCATACAGATATATACAGCCACCACTAGAGGGAGCTCAGGCTATTACTGCATACAGATATATAAAGCTCAGGAGCTTTCTGTATGTAGATAAATACAGCCACCACTAGAGGGAAATCAAAAGCTTACGGCATACTGTTTACACATTGAGTTACCGTATTTTTCGCTGTATAAGACGCACTTTTTTCCCCCCAAAAGTGGGGGGAAAATAGCAGTGCGTCTTATACGGCGAATGTAGCTGATTTTGCCCAGTTTTCAATGATACACCCGCCGCGATGCCGTGCGGCGGGTGTATCAGCTGTGAGGGAGGAGGGGCTGGGGGCGGCATCTGCATTAATAATGACAGCGGGGCCCGTGCAGTGACTATTCTACTACACGGGCCCCGCTCACTGTATAATCATATCTCTCTAATAGTTAATTGTTCTATGCATGTAATCGCATAATGAGCGCTAATGAGCGCTGTGTATTACCATACTTAAAACTAGCAGCGCTCGCCGTTCGGAGCAGAGAGGAGGCAGGAGGCAGGCCGGGAGGACGGGCACTTGCAGCGTGAGTCATACGTCACGCGCCTGCACCGCCCACTTATGAATGAAGCAGGCGGCGCAGGCGCGTGACGTATGACTCACGTTGCAAGCGCCCGTCCTCCCGGCCTGCCTCCTCTCTGCTCCGAACGGCGAGCGCTGCTAGTTTTAAGTACGGTAATACACAGCGCTCATTATGCGATTACATGCATAGAACAATTAACTATTAGAGAGATATGATTATACAGTAAGCGGGGCCCGTGTAGTAGAATAGTCACTGCACGGGCCCCGCTGTCATTAAAGCAGATGCGACCCCCACCCCCTGTATTGAGGGTCATTCACTACAGGGACACTTATGGAGGGGATCTGTGGATGACAGCATAAGATGCTATATATGTGTCATCCACAGATCCCCCCCATAACTGTCATTCACAGATCCTCATAACAGTGCCATCCAGAGAGGATCCCCCATAAGTGTCACCCACAGATCCCCCATAAGTGTCACCCACAGATCCCCCATAAGTGTCACCCACAGATCCATCATAAGTGTCACCCACAGATCCCCCATAAGTGTCACCCACAGATCCCCCATAAGTGTCACCCACAGATCCCCCATAAGTGTCACCCACAGATCCATCATAAGTGTCACCCACAGATCCCCCATAAGTGTCACCCACAGATCCCCCATAAGTGTCACCCACAGATCCCCCATAAGTGTCACCCACAGATCCCCCATAAGTGTCACCCACAGATCCCCCATAACAGTGCCACCCACAGATCCCCCATAACAGTGCGTCACCCACAGACCACAATTAGTTCAAAACCCACCAAAAGTGCACCTTTTTGGTTCAAAATATTTTTTTTCTTATTTTCCTCCTCAAAAACCTAGGTGCGTCTTATAGGCCGGTGCGTCTTATACGGCGAAAAATACGGTATATGATTGTACAGATTGCATCAATCTCCTGGGCTCCTTCTAGTAGTGACTGTATTTATCTGCAAGTTAGAGCAAAACATTTTAAAGCACTTTATACAGGAACGTTTCCCTCTAAAGGTTAGAACAAGTAGACATATTCAAGAAGATATACTTTTGTTTTAATCATAGTATGCTGGGAGTTGTAGTTTCACCACAGTCTCAGAGCCACAGGTCAAAAGTCTCCGCTGTAGCTTATCCAGTGGGGTATTTCTGCAATAATAAGCACACCACATCTATTACTCTGTAGCTTGTATTACACTTATTATAAATCTGTATTTATTGCATTTGACTTCTGCATTCTTTGTGCAATAAACACGCCATTTGTCAACCGGAATGTGTATACCGCACAGCCGCCTCTTGGTTAGTCTCTCCCTACGACTCTCATTTGTAGAGCTTCTCCTGGATCTCTGCTCTAAAAAATAAACATGCATAAAACAGATGGAAGTCAGCACAATGCAGAGTAACGAGCCGCAGCGTACCCTCAGGCCTCGAGAGAAGTATTTGTAAGAACAGTAGCGCATCCGCATACAGGAATTATAGGCAGGTTATGGCAGATCTCTCCATTAAGCAGACATGAATGAAGACCTTCTCTTCCCTGATGTTCCTCCACTCTGGTGGTTTTCTAGAACAAGTCGTTTCCTGCTGTATTAAAGTAATTCTTCGATGACCTGTTTTGTGTATTTCTTAAACAATGGAGGTTTTGTGCAATTTTGCTATTTATCCAACTATTCCTTTTCATAAGCTACCAGGCACAAGACTACACTTTACCATGAATCTTCCCCTAATATCATCAGGTCATTTTTTAGGACCCACATTCTGCTCCGTTTCATTTTTGTATACATATTTGTACAGCAATCAGAGTGCTTTGTTTTCATACAGATTTCTGCATACTGATATACACAGAGTCCACTAGGGGGAGCTGAGGAGCTTACTGTATACAGATATATACAGCCACCACTAGAGGGAGCCCAAGAGATTACTACATGCAGATAAATACAGCCACCACTAGAGGGAGCTCAGGAGATTACTACATACAGATAAATACAGCCACCACTAGAGGGAGCCCAGGAGATTACTGCATACAGATATATACAGCCACCACTAGAGGGAGCTCAGGAGATTACTGCATACAGATATATACAGCTACCACTAGAGGGAGCTCAGGAGATTACTGCATACAGATATATATACAGCCACCAGTAGAGGGAGCTCAGGAGATTATTGCATACAGATATATATACAGCCACCAGTAGAGGGAGCTCAGGAGATTACTACATACAGATATATACAGCCACCGCTAGAGGGAGCTCAGGAGATTACTGCATACAGATATATACAGCCACCACTAGAGGGAGCTCAGGAGATTACTGCATACAGATATATATACAGCCACCACTAGAGGGAGCTCAGGAGATTACTGCATACAGATATATACAGCCGCCACTAGAGGGAGCTCAGCAGAGTACTACATACAGATAAATACAGCCACCACTAGAGGGAGCTCAGGAGAGTACTGTATACAGATATATACAGCCACTACTAGGGGGAGCTGAGGATATTACTACATACAGATATAAACTGCAAAGAAACGGGCCCAAATAATTTTGTACAAAATGTATTTGCCAAGCATCTCTAATTGAAATAATAAGCATAGCATTAGCATTAGAATACTTTTTTGTACTTTATTTGGTTTGCAGAGAGCTGTTGCATTGTATTTTTTACCTTGTGTTTTCAGCCACTGCAGCGTGCACCTGCCCATTGGGATGTGCTGACTGACCCCCTTTTTTTCTTTGCAGTTTGTACTAGAGGTGTGGCTGACACTTCAGTCGTGCACTCCCGACCAGCCTGTCTGCCCCATAGGCTGATTTTAATTAGTGTGAGTATAAAGCTTAGCCTGTTCTCCCTCAGTCACTGGAAGTCATTTGGCACCAGGAGAGGTATAGGGTGGACTCTCATTGCATTCGTTGGTGGCCATTTGGCACCAGGAGAGGTGTTGAGTGGGCTCGGCATGCATGTTGGTACCTGCATTCCCTGGATTTAATGGAGGCCATATTGGCACCAAAGATGACAAAAATTAAGGTGGGCCCAGCATGCATGTGGAACCTATTGTATGGTAGCCGTCATGGCACATAACAGGTAGGATTTTGTGTTAGGTTTCCGTCTTACAGAGATCACCTTGACGTGTGGCAGACGGGCCCAAATAAATACAATACAAAATCTATTTGCCAAGTATCTCTAATTTACATAATAAGCATATAATTAGCATTACAATACTTTTTTGTACTTTATTTGGTTTGCAGAGAGCTGTTGCATTGTATTTTTTACATACAGATATATACAACCACCACTAGGGGGAGCTCAGGAGATTACTACATACAGATATATACAGTCACTACTAGGGGGAGCTCAAGAGATAACTACATACATATGTATACAGTCACCACTAGGGGGAGTTTAGGAGATTACTACATATAGATATATACAGCCACCACTAGGGGGAGTTTAGGAGATTACTACATACAGATATATACAGCCACCACTAGAGGGACCTCAGGAGATTACTGCATACATATATATACAGCCACCACTAGAGGGAGCTCAGGAGATTACTACATATAGATATATACAGCCACCACTAGGGGGAGTATAGGAGATTACTAAATACAGATATATACAGCCACCACTAGGGGGAGCTCAGGAGATTACTACATACAGATATACACAGCCACCACTAGGGGGAGCTCCAGTAGCTTACTGGCAGAGCAGGCACCTGCCATCAGGGTAAGCAGATGCCTGCTCTGCCATATTTAAGAAGGACCTCCACTTCCTGGCCCCCTGTAACGGCGCTGGGGGCGGCTCAAGAGCCGCTCGCCCAGGGCTGCAGCCCCAGTCAGGGGGAGCCCACCACGCCTAGTTCGCCTATATGGTTGCGCCGGCCCTGTCAATATCATCTTTTTTATACTCCCCCCTTCTGTTTCCACCAGTGCACAGAGAAATTGTATCTAGAAACATAGCTGGGACTTCCATTGTTTTGCCTTTGGAGGGAGGCAGTTTTCTTCAGAGGAACCCTCACCACCCTTCCCCTTTCTGCCATTCTGACCAGGTAAGTAAAATGCTCTTCTTCTGAAAAGTAATACATCAATTCAAAATTGCTCATTGCAATAGGCACCCAGAACATAGTGAGACCATATTCTACGTTCTGCCCCATGACTGCTTGTTGTGTCCCTGACCATGACAATACCCTGTAAATTTCCTCTTCTTGTCGCATCTTCAGTCTGCAGAGTATATTGCTTCACCACAGTGAACCTCATGCCGTAAAAAACACACAAGAATCCATTTCCATTTAATGGTGCACTGCGGCCTGATATATAAAAGGCCATGAAATGTCGATGGGACAAGTCAAAACATTCAGTGACCTAGATCACCTAACACATTGTTATTGGTAGCGATGTCCTGTGAGAATAAGGAGTGAGAACCTGCCAGGGGCAATACATATGGACAGAGTCATTGAGTTTCTCTACTGGATAGTGAACAAAATTATACCCAAACGTGTGACTAAACTTGCAGAAATCCAGGTTTGTTATTAAAGGGATTATTTTTTCTTCTTGCTAAATTAAAGGGATTCTGTCACCTCTTTTTACCCTATAGAGATGCGGACATGCACGACTAGATTGTCGCTAGCATGTCCGCGATATACCTGTCCCATATCTCTGAGTGGTTTTATTGAGTTTGAAAAATAATTTCATATAAATATGTAAATCAGCCTGGTAAAATCATTTTTTACACTCAATAAAACCACACAGAGATATGGGACAGGTATATTGCGGACATGCTAGCAGCGATCTAGTCGTGCATGTCCGCATCTCTATAGGGTAAAAAGAGGTGACAGAATCCCTTTAATCTACCATTTGTTTGTTGTAGGGTCTGTGCAAATCCTCCACATAGCTGGATGTGTGTCACTACCAGACATCTGAGAAGCTCTGACAGATGCCTTTCAGAACCTCCTCCTTGAGCTTCCTTTGTTTTGCTTTCAGTTCCTCATCTCGTTAGCCTCTCTCAGCTGTCATGTAGTTGTACTGATTGCATCCCTTTAAATTCCTCCCCATAGTGCATCAGTGTGCGGTTTATATTATTTCCTGGAGTGTGTGTGCATGCTGATTCTACTTCCCAGTCTTCTACAAGTTAAGTGTTGTGCATTCATTTGTGTTTTTCTGTTTGCTGGATCCCAGGTGACCCTGACTCCCTCCGTATCTAGTGTAGGGAGCCGGTGGTCGTGTCCCCTCACTATTATAGGGTGTTCAGGTGTTATACAGTCGAGGTACGAGGATAAGCGATCATCTACCATTGGGATTTTCGCATAGGCTGAGCAGTCAGGGAGAGTGACAGGTCTAATGCAGGGGTCTCCCTTTTTGTTCCTTAGTTTTGGATCCAGTGAGTCGTATATTCATTTTGTGTTGTCTTGTTTCCTGTACACCTTCCGGGACATTATAAACCGCCAAAACCGTCTCAAGCATGGATCCGGTTTCACTTTTGACTGAACGCTTTCAGGGTCTTTCATTGGAGGTAGCTGATCTCCGTAAGACTCTTTCTCAGTTTCATATGATCGGTTCAGCTTGCGTTCATGGAGTTTGTTCTGAGCCTAAGATCTCGCTCCCGGATACTTTATCCGGGGGTAGTGAGAATTTTGTGCGGTTTAGAAAGGCTTGCAAACTCCATTTTCGCCTTCTTCCCCATTCCTCTGGTGATGAGGAACGGAGGGTGGGGATCATTATAACGCTGCTCAGGGGTAACGCTCACTCGTGGGCCTTTTCGCTGCCGGTGGGGGCACAGCCCCTCTGTTCATTGGATGAATTATTTTTAGCCCTGGGTCAGATATATGATGATCCGGATCGTATTGCTTTGGCTGAGTCTAGACTACGTCTGTTATGCCAGGGTAAACAATCCGCAGAGATATACTGCTCAGAATTTCGGAGATGGGCAGCTGATACTGGTTGAAATGATGCTGCACTCCGAAGTCAATTTTGCCATGGTCTTTCAGACGGATTGAAAGATGTATTTGCCTTTCATGAGAGGCCTACCTCCTTGGACTCTGCCATGTCTCAGGCCGTTCGTATTGACAGGCGTCTTAGAGAGAGAGGAGAGATCACTCCTTCCTGTCATACTCAATCCCAGGACAGTGCACCGGTCTCATTCTGTGCGCAGGGGTCTCAGTCGCTGTCAACCCCTTCTGAGCAGGAGCCCATGCAGCTGGGGTTGATTGCCTCTGACAATAGAAGATTCAGCCCGCATGGGAAGGTTTGTTTTTGTTGTGGAGGTATAAATCATTTGGCAAATGTTTGTCCCTCTAGGAGATTCAGGCAGTTTTTTGGGAGTAATAAAGAAACAAGAAGGAAAAAATCCTTTAAAAATGTTCCATCTGTTAACATTGGCAGGGTTGAGGCGGAAATTGAAGGTTTTCCGTTTGCTTGTAGTTCCCGTTTTGTTCTGCCTGCCAGGGTGGCGCTAGAGAGCAATCACATTTTTTGTGAGATTTTTGTAGATAGTGGAGCAGCTGTCAATCTCATTGATAATCAATTTGCGATAACTCATGGTTTCCAGGTATGCACTTTGGGAAAGGATATTCCTGTTTTTGCTATTGATTCCGCTCCACTTTCTCAGAAATCATTAAAGGGCATAGTTCACAATATCCGTTTAATTGTGAGTGATGCTCATGTTGAGGATGTGTCATGTTTCGTCCTTAGCGGATTGCCTACTCCTCTAGTGTTGGGGCTACCCTGGCTCACTAAACATAACCCCACCATTGATTGGCAAGCGAGGCAAATAAATGGTTGGAGTGACTTTTGCAGAGAGAATTGCCTCACGACATCTGTTTCTGAGGTTTCTACTAAGACTGTACCATCTTTTCTCTCTAAATTTTCGGATGTCTTCTCTGAGAGTGGAGTTCAGGATTTGCCCCCACACAGGGAGTACGATTGCCCTATTAATCTCATCCCAGGCGCCAAGCTGCCTAAATCTCGTTTATACAATCTTTCCCAACCTGAAAGGGTCGCTACGTGTGCTTATATCTCTGAGAGTCTGAGAAAAGGACACATACGACCCTCGAAGTCACCTGTTGCCGCTGGTTTTTTCTTTGTTAAGAAAAAAGATGGTTCTTTAAGACCTTGTCTGGATTTCAGGGAGCTGAACAGTATCACAATTCGTGACCCTTATCTGCTTCCTCTGATCCCGGACCTGTTTAACCAGATTGTTGGGGCTAAAGTCTTTTCCAAATTAGATCTAAGAGGGGCATACAACCTGGTCAGGGTCAGAGAAGGAGACGAATGGAAGACGGCCTTCAATACCCCTGAGGGCCATTTTGAGAATTTGGTTATGCCTTTTGGTTTGATGAATGCTCCAGAGGTTTTTCAGCATTTCGTGAACAGCATTTTTTATCATTTAATGGGGAAATTTGTATTAGTGTATTTGGATGATATTTTGATTTTTTCTTCTGATTTCAAGACTCATAAGGAACACTTACGTCAGGTCTTGCTCATCCTGCGGGAGAATAAATTATACGCGAAAAAGGAAAAATGTGTGTTTGCGGTTCCAGAGATTCAATTTCTGGGGTTTCTTCTCTCCACTTCTGGTTTTCGCATGGACCCCGAGAAGGTCCGCGCTGTGCTTGAGTGGGAGCTTCCTGAGAATCAGAAGGCGCTGATGCGTTTTTAGGGCTTTGCCAATTATTACAGGAAGTTTAATTTGAATTATTCTTCTGTTGTTAAACCACTCACTGATATGACCAGAAAGGGGGTAGATTTTTCTTCCTGGTCGTAGAGGCGCGTAAGGCCTTTTCTAATATCAAGGAGAGTTTTGCTTCCGCTCCCATCTTGGTACAACCTGATATTTCTCTACCCTTCATAGTTGAGGTTGATGCTTCTGAGGTGGGTGTGGGTGCGGTCTTGTCTCAGGGTTCCTCTCCTGCCAAATGGCGACCGTGTGCCTTTTTCTCGAAGAAACTCTCCTCCGCAGAGAGAAATTACGATGTGGGAGATAGGGAGTTGTTGGCCATCAAGTTGGCTTTTGAGGAATGGCGCCATTGGCTAGAGGGAGCCAGACACCCTATTACCGTGTTTACTGACCATAAAAATCTGGCCTACTTGGAGTCAGCCAAGCGTCTGAACCCGAGACAGGCCAGATGGTCTTTGTTCTTTTCAAGGTTTCATTTTGTTGTCACATTCCGCTCTGGGGTTAAGAATATGAAGGCAGATGCCCTGTCAGGTTGTTTTCCGGGAGGTGGGAATTTTGAAGACCCGGGTCCCATTTTGGCTGAAGGTGTGGTGGTCTCTGCTCTTTTTCCTGAATTGGAGGCAGAGGTGCAGGTAGCCCAGTCAGAGGCTCCTGATCTTTGTCCTCCTGGGAGGTTGTTTGTGCCTCTCGCTTTAAGACACAAGATTTTTAAGGAACACCACGATACTGTCCTTGCTGGGCACCCGGGGGCAAGAGCCACAGTGAATCTCATCGCTCGGAGATTCTGGTGGCCGGCGCTTCGTAAGTCGGTTGAGGTTTTTGTGGCAGCCTGCGAGACCTGCGCTCGTGCCAAAGTCCCTCATTCACGGCCATCAGGTCCTCTCCTTCCCTTACCCATTCCTTCCCGTCCTTGGACACATCTGTCCATGGACTTCATAACAGACCTGCTTCGTTCCTCAGGGAAGACTATGATTCTGGTGGTGGTGGACCGTTTTAGCAAAATGGTGCATTTCATCCCTTTTCCTGGCTTGCCCAATGCTAAGACGCTGGCGCAGGCATTTATTGATCACATTGTCAAATTGCATGGTATTCCTTCAGACATAGTCTCTGATAGGGGCACGCAGTTTGTTTCCAGATGCTGGAAGGATTTCTGTTCTCGCTTGGGGGTTCGGTTGTCATTCTCTTCTGCTTTCCACCCGCAGTCGAATGGCCAGAGAGAGCGCGTCAATCAGAATCTGGAGACATATCTGCGCTGTTTTGTGGCAGAGAATCAGGAGGATTGGTGTTCTTTTTGTCCCTTGCTGAGTTTGCTTTAAATAACCTACGTCAGGAGTCCTTTGATAAGTCACCATTTTTTGGTGCATATGGGTTTCATCCGCAGTTTGGAACATTTTCTGGAGAGGGGTCTTCTGGTTTACCTGATGAGGACAGATTCTCCTCGTCTTTGTCATCTATTTGGCAAAAGATTCAGGATAATCTAAAGAGCATGAGTGAGAGATATAAGCATGTGGCGGATAAGAGACGTGTGCCTGGTCCGGACCGTAATGTTGGTGATCTGGTGTGTTTGTCTACTAAGAATATCAAATTGAAGGTTCCCTCCTAGAAGTTGGGTCCTAAGTTTATTGGGCCTTACAAAATCTTGTCTGTCATCAATCCTGTTGCCTACCGTCTTGAACTTCCTCAGACTTGGAAGATCCATAATGTTTTTCATAAGTCCTTATTAAAACCTTATGTCCAACCCATTGTACCCTCGTCTTTGCCTCCTTCTCCGATAATGGTTGATGGTAATCTTGAATTTCAGGTCTCTAGGATTGTGGATTCTCGTGTTGTCCGCGGTTCTCTCCAGTACCTCGTTCATTGGGAGGGTTATGGTCCTGAGGAGAGGATGTGGGTCCCAGTGACGGACATTAAGGCCACTCGTCTCATCAGGGCTTTCCATAGGTCCCATCCTGAGAAGGTGGGCTCTGAGTGTCCGGAGTCCACTCGTAGAAGGAGGGGTACTGTCACTACCAGACATCTGAGAAGCTCTGACAGATGCCTTTCAGAACCTCCTCCTTGAGCTTCCTTTGTTTTGCTTTCAGTTCCTCATCTCGTTAGCCTCTCTCAGCTGTCATGTAGTTGTACTGATTGCATCCCTTTAAATTCCTCCCCATAGTGCATCAGTGTGCGGTTTATATTATTTCCTGGAGTGTGTGTGCATGCTGATTCTACTTCCCAGTCTTCTACAAGATAAGTGTTGTGCATTCATTTGTGTTTTTCTGTTTGCTGGATCCCAGGTGACCCTGACTCCCTCTGTATCTAGTGTAGGGAGCCGGTGGTCGTGTCCCCTCACTTTTATAGGGTGTTCAGGTGTTATACAGTCATGGTACGAGGATATGCGATCATCTACCATTGGGATTTTCGCATAGGCTGAGCAGTCAGGGAGAGTGCCAGGTCTAATGCAGGGGTCTCCCTTTTTGTTCCTTAGTTTTGGATCCAGTGAGTCGTATATTTATTTTGTGTTGTCTTGTTTCCTGTACACCTTCCGTGACAATGTGTTGCTGCTTTATACATAGATACCTCACCTTGCTCTTGGCTTTTGTCAGCTCAGGACTGACATAATCTATACTTACCTTACTGAGAGTCTGGTGCTCTCTCCTGGAGAATTTCTCCCTCTCTTCTCTCAAGGTAGCACAGTGTATCCAAAGAGAAAGGAAAAGTTCACACAGAGAAAATGGTCTACCAAAGAGAGGTTGTATGAGATCACAAAGGCTGTAACAGAGTTTAGAGACAGAGGCAGCACTGCTGTCTCTAGGGTGAGAGGAAATCACACAGGAGCTGTATCAGTGTAGGCACAGCAGAGAGGAGATCACATAGGGGCCATATCAGTGTCTGCACAGTGGAGAGGAGATTACACAGGGGCTGCATCAGTATCTGCAAAGCAGAGAATAGATCACACAGGGGTTGTTTCAGTGTCTGCACAGCAGAGAAGAGATCACACAGGGACTGTATCAGTGTCTGCACAGTGAAGAGGAGATCACACAGGGGTTGTGTCAGCGTCTGCACAGTGGAGAGGAGATCACATAGGGGTTGTGTCAGCGTCTGCACAGTGCAGAGGAGATTACACAGGGGTTGTTTCAGTGTCTGTACAGTGTAGAGGAGATCACACAGGGGATGTGTCAGCATCTGCACAGTGGAGATATCACACAGGGGCTGCATCAGTGTCTGCACAGTGGAGAGGAGATCACACAGGGTCTGTATCAGTGTCTGCACAGTGGAGAGGAGATCACACAGGGGTTGTTTCAGTGTCTGTACAGTGGAGAAGAGAAGAGATCACACAGGGGCTGTATCAGTGTCTGCACAGTGGAGAGGAGATCACACAGGGACTGTATCAGTGTCTGCACAGTGGAGAGGAGATCACACAGGGCCTGTGTCAGTGTCTGCAAAGTGGAGAGGAGATCACACAGGGGTTGTTTCAGTGTCTGTACAGTGGAGAAGAGATCACATAGGGGCTGCGTCAGTGTCTGTACAGTGGAGAGGAGATCACACAGGGACTGTATCAGTGTCTGCACAGTGGAGAGGAGATCACACAGGGACTGTATCAGTGTCTGCACAGTGGAGAGGAGATCTCACAGGGTCTGTATCAGTGTCTGTACAGCAGAGAGGAGATCACACATGGAAAAAAGATCAAACAGGGGCTATATCAGTGTCTGCACAATGGAGAGGAGATCATACAGGGGTTGTATCAGTGTCTGCACAGCAGAGAGGAGATCACACAGGGGCTTTATCAGTGTCTGCACAGCAGAGGAGATCACACAGGGGCTGTGTCAGTGTCTGCACAATGGAGAGGAGATCATACAGGGGCTGTGTCAGTGTCTGCACAGCAGAGGAGATCACACAGGGGCTGTGTCAGTGTCTGCACAGCAGAGGAGATCACACAGGGGCTGTGTCAGTGTCTATACAGCAGAGAGGAGATCACACATAGAGAGGAGATCACACAGGGGCTATATCAGTGTCTGCACAGCAGAGGAGATCACACAGGGGCTGTGTCAGTGTCTACACAGTGGAGAGGAGATCACGCAGGGGCTGCATCAGTGTCTATACAGCAGAGAGGAGATCACACATACAGAGGCGATCACACAGGGGCTGTGTCAGTGTCTACACAGTGGAGAGGAGATCACGCAGGGGCTGTATCAGTGTCTACACAGCAGAGAGGAGATCACACATAGAGAGGAGATCACGCAGGGGCTGTATCAGTGTCTACACAGCAGAGAGGAGATCACACATAGAGAGGAGATCACACAGGGGCTGTGTCAGTGTCTACACAGTGGAGAGGAGATCACGCAGGGGCTGTATCAGTGTCTACACAGCAGAGAGGAGATCACACAGTGGAGAGGAGATCACGCAGGGGCTGTATCAGTGTCTACACAGCAGAGAGGAGATCACACATAGAGAGGAGATCACGCAGGGGCTGTATCAGTGTCTACACAGCAGAGAGGAGATCACACATAGAGAGGAGATCACACAGGGGCTGTATCAGTGTCTGCACAGCAGAGAGGAGATCACGCAGGGGCTGTATCAGTGTCTACACAGCAGAGAGGAGATCACACATAGAGAGGAGATCACACAGGGGCTGTATCAGTGTCTGCACAGCAGAGGAGATCACACAGGGGCTGTGTCAGTGTCTACACAGCAGAGAGGAGATCACGCAGGGGCTGTATCAGTGTCTACACAGTGGAGAGGAGATCACGCAGGGGCTGTGTCAGTGTCTGCACAGCAGAGGAGATCACACAGGGGCTGTGTCAGTGTCTGCACAGCAGAGGAGATCACACAGGGGCTGTGTCAGTGTCTACACAGCAGAGAGGAGATCACGCAGGGGCTGTATCAGTGTCTACACAGCAGAGAGGAGATCACGCAGGGGCTGTATCAGTGTCTACACAGTGGAGAGCAGATAGTGTCTGCAGAGGAGAGATCACACAGGGGCCTTTATTAATGTTATTCCAAACAAACCACAGAACGATCTTCTCGGGAGCCATCATTAGTCACATTCAAAGAATCCATGGCCGATGTGTGACTCAACCAGTTCTAATAACAACTACTGTAAGTCCATGGCTGCATCTGCCATGAGGCGAGATGAGTATCTCTGCATGTACTGTATTCCAGCTCCCTTTGCATCGGGAATCCCAGTGATGTCATTAATACCAGCTGAATGGAATGGGACTGAGCTGCAATACCAGGCACAGCCACTCCAAATTTTATGGCACTGTGCACGGTAAAATATGAAAAATCCACAGCGCCCAAGCACCGCGGCTTATGAAATAAGTCATATGACCCACCAATCTAATATTGATGGCCTATCCTAAGGTAAACCCCTTTAAGTGCTCTCCACTCTGACTACCCTTTGTGGATCCTGTGCCTTTACTTCACTAATGTGATGCTGATACTAGAGCAATTTTCCCTGAATGCAAAGTACAAAACACCCAGAGACGGGTTGATCTCTCCTACTAGAACACATGACATCGTCAGCTTTAATCTAAGCGCTTATTAACGTCAGGCCTCCATAAATCTCCACGTTCCTCCTCGATGGCAATCACAGGAATAAAAGCCTCGTCCCTATAAAACGTGTCTAGTAATGTTCTGTGAACCTTGCAGATAACATCAAGACGGTCACAATGTGCTATCCTCGGCATTCATACAACATGGGGGAATGACTGCACCACGTGGCGGCACCTTTGTAACGTTCTACATGTAGACACACCAGAATAGTCTCACCCTGTCTGTGGAGTACATAGTGTTCCCATTACCTGCCAAACCTCACTGTAACCGTCACATTGCACATGAATGATTCATGACATAATCCAAAACGCGTGGGATGAATGCATACGTGATTAGACATGTTGCAGTAATTGAAAGAAAGCGGACGACACATACATGGGTTGTATTTAAGGGGTTGTTTTTCCTTGTCTTGTACTAATATGAAATAAAAGTCATTATAATCAATACCAATGGCCAATACAACCACTATGTGACCGAGCACTTACCTCCCCTCCAGGGTCTCGTGGAAAGGCCATACACATGAGAAAACTGTTGGATGGCGGCTATCTCTCCCGATCTGCCATGCACATGCATCCTCTACTGTGAATGAAAACCACTTGTGACACCACTTGTGGGTGGCTTATCTGAAATCCAAGAAGCCTTACCCTTCTCTCATACACATTAATGGTCAACCGATCCAGCAAAATATTGGTGAGTTTGGCTGAAATACATCTAATGTACAGTGTCTTTTAACATGGAAAGACCATCAATGTTTCACCAATGGTGGCCTGAGCTCCATTACCCATAGTGATCTGCATGAGAAAGGGGCGGTGGTACTCCTCCAAATGCATGTCCTCTCCATTGTGACACTGTAACCTCCACCAGAGGACGCTGCAGAGATGTTTTTTTTTTTTCCAGAAGGACTGGGTGAGTTGGTGATGTGGTGTCCGGCGCTCACAAGTGCACTATGTGCAGGAATATTACCAGTGCTCAAGTGGCAACCAAGGCAGTTCCAAAGATGGGAGGCATCCAGCGGAGGAGTGGAAACACGTTGAGGTCCTGGATCTATATTTCAGAAGATGTCTACTCTCATAACTTGCCATAGTACTCAGCAACCGACTGGAATCCAGAGTATTCCACCCAGATGGACAGAGATCCAGACCCAAGGCAGCAAAAGCATGAAGTGGCTTGAAATGAGCAGACTGGTGTGCTACAAGCCTGAGTAGCAGCATAAAATGAAGGACTGTGGACGCCGATAACCTCGCTGTGGAGTGCCATAAAAATTACTATAATTCAATAACAGCCATCAGGAAAGAGACTGCTAAGAGACTTATAGAGACTGTTAGGAGTGGTTCCACTATAGTCGTTATCGAGTGAGACCGCTACTGCAGCTTGTCTCATTCATTGAATTCAATCCAGTGGTTGGAACCCCACCTTTCATGATGTCCTAGAATATCCTACTGATGGGAATACCAGTAAAGAAACAACATGGAAAGTGTGTGAGTTAATGGATGGAAAAAGTGTCTATAGACCAGTTCAGTCTCTAGGAAGTAATGGAGTACAGAACCTCCCCAAAGACCAGGGAGATGCAAGAGAGCTGCGTACAGAGTGTTTTCACTCTCCCTACTTTTTAGTGTTACTGTCCTTCCTTATTTAGGTCTCCAACAGTACAACAGAGCTGTTATTAACTCCCTTGCCTTAGAATGATAATGAGGTGATTCTGCTCAACTTGCCCAAGTCTACACAGCAAAGCTAAAAAGTGAGCTGCAGAAAAAAGGAATCATCACTCTGTGGTCTGTGCTCTAATGACCAGTGTGAGAACTACAATATTTGGTTAGAGGAAGACTCTTGCGAGCTTGAGGAGAACATACAGCTCTTCTTTGGATATATTCGAACCACCACTGCTAACCTGTATTTGTATTAGCCCAAACTTAAACATAAAAATATAGCAAAAGAGATCACCTTCTTATAGTGGGGCACCTAGAAGACATTTCCACATTCTTGAAACTTGGCCAGTTGGCAGAAAAGTTCCTCAAATATTCGCTTTACAGGCCAACAACGTGCTGACTTATTTTGGAATTAGTTTTGGAGAAAGGAGGGAGAATTTCCACCGTTTCCTGATGTTTATCTCATATATTTATTACAATTAAATTTAGAGGCTTTAACATAATCTGGGAATTATTGGCCTGATGTCGAAGTGGCTGGAGACATGATATCTAACTTTCATCGGAAACATTGAGTCCTGCGCTGTGCACAGGAATCACTATCGTTGGCGCCTTCACATTGTGTTTAAAAATGTTGTTATTGTATGAAAACTACCATTTTGAAGAACCATTGGGATGGTTTTAGAAAGACACAAAAGGGGGTGATCCTGGGGCAGTAGGTTTGATCCATGCTGCAGGATTATAGCTGTAGATCTAATGTTTTCTTCCAAAAGATCTCAGGTTCTGTGGCATCTGTTGGACCCAACTGCTTTCAACATCTGGTGGAATGCTGGAAATCACTGCTGGGACCGTTGGTAGGAACTGTAGGGAGATGTATGTATCTGCTGAAGGAAGCAGAATTCCAGGTGGTGATAGTCTCCACTTTCCACCCTTTATACTAGGATGATGAATTTTTTCATAAGTAAGGTGATGTCACTGGTTAAGGGGAAGGGAAAACACAGAATACACACCACAACGAATAGACAACAATCTAGGCCTCAAAAGCTAAGGAAGAGGGATGGTGACCTCCTAGTAATCCCTAGGCCTTTCCCTAACTCCTGCCAAGTATGAGCAGATCCTGATGGTGGAAATACTCATACTCCGTATACCTAAAGCCCTGCTAAAACTGACGAGCCCTAGGATAGATAGCAGGGGATAAGACAGCTGGTTCCTTCCAGAATGAAGGAACCTGCATCTCCCTGAGGCCTACAAACAACACACACCAGATAATAATAAACAGCGAAGGCAACAAGTACTCAGCTTAGAGATGTATGGAGAAGCAGGAGATCCAAGACAAACAAGCTCTAGCAACTCCAAGAGGAAATATCAACCACATGGTCAGTAGTGTAAGGAAGACCTAAATAGAGCCTCATCACTGATAACGAACGGCACCTGAGGAGAGGTGAGATCCTTCCAAACAACAACATACATAGAGGAAAACAAAGAGACCTGTCAGATAGCCTCATGTGCAGCAAGTCTATCCGATCTTCTCACCTCTGTCACAGGGGGGACCGTGACAGAGACTTTGATAATGAAACGCATTTCAGGCATGACAATATTTCTCAGTCGGTTAATTTAAGAGATGGTTGTGGAGTGAGAGATTAAATGTACGCATAGAACAAGCAGAAGATTTTTGAAGCTCTGTGATTGAAAGGGAAAGAAAATTGTGGACTTTCTTTCGGATTGTCCCCAATATTAGATGATAGTCTGATCTGCTAACAACATAATTTGGGGGTTCAAATTATTAGCAGTGTAGAGTTCAATGCTGTGAAGAAACAGGGGTCAATGATGTCCCTTATTTAAAGAAGGAAGGGCAGCAAATGTTGGACCTGCTGGTTTGAGCCCTCGCTCAGTGAGTAAAATGGGTTGTTCCAGAGATTGTACTGAAGAAGTAAGAACTTTGCTCAAAAAGTTGATTAGAGAAGAGAAACCATATAAAGAAGTACAGAAAATAATTGGCTGCTGAGCTAAAATTATCTTCAATGCTTTTGTAATGCCCCAGAGTAGCATTACCACTTCTGCACCCTGCTACTATCTCTAATGGGCTAACAAAGCGTCATCTTATGTATTTTGTTCAGGTCCTATACACTGTGCATTTCTAATGTTTGTAACTGTTATGTTCACATGTATTGTGCCTGGTTCACCAGCAGGTGGCAGCAAACACGGCAGAGCTGCAGTTAGGTAGAATGGAGCTTCTCTACATCCTCTCTGTGGAGAAGTGGGCGAGTCCTACTTCCTGCAGGAAGGGTGGGGACCAGTGAGAGTTAGGGCTCTTTCACACTTGCGGCAGGACGGATCCGGCAGGCTGGTCTCCCTGTTGGATCCGTCCTTCTGCTGTTTCGCCGAGCCGCCGGACCGCCGCTCCGCCGCTCCGTCCCCATTGACTATAATGCAGGACATGCAGGACTTTTTAGTCCGGCGGCTTTCACCGTGCAGCGCCGTGCTGCGCCGGAGCTCAGCCCCGGTCCCCATTATAGTCAATGGGGACGGAGCGGCGGTCCGGCGGCTCGGCGAAACAGCGGAAGGACGGATCCGACAGGGAGACCAGCCTGCCGGATCCGTCCTGCAACAAGTGTGAAAGAGCCCTTAGTCTAGCTTATCCCCCAGCTAGGGAACAGGTGTGCAGGGCACGTCTCTGCTGGACGTGTCCAAGCCAGCCAGAGCACCCTCAGCTCTGCTGGCAATGGAGGCCAAAGTTTAAAGCCTAAGAAGCCAGGAGCATAGTTCCCTGGCATAACTTAAGACTCAGACTACAAAGTGAAGTGCAGCAGACAGAAAAATTTGAGTTATACAGTCAGCCTGTCAGTACAGCAAAGCCAGAGAGAAACAGATGTAGCAGAGACGAGTTTGCCTGCCAGTTTTAATGCTAAAGCCTGCTGGGATCAAGACAAAGCTTGAAGATTGTTTTAAAAATGTTTACTCAAGTAAAGCTGCTGTTCAACTACATACAAGCTCTGGACTCAAGTTATTTCTTCAAATCCCTCAATTATTCCCCCTATATATTTCTTCGAGCCAAAGCCTGGGGTCCAGCCATATCCAGGTAGGAGCACCGTGGCACATATAAAGGGACCTTTTAGGCCGCACTATACCACTCGGCATTCCTAAACCTGGGTCGCGCATTGTAGAGGGCCCTGGGGGGAGGCGCCCGTTGCACTTTAAAGTGGCCCTCCTACTCTGCACTCATTACCTGTATTATTTGCAGCTGTTTGAACTCGTTACCTGTATAAAAGACACTGAATCAATTACACTCAAACCTCTCCTAATGGCCAAGACCGAAGAGCTGTCTAAGGACACTAGGGACAAAATTGTAGGCCTGCACAAGGCTGGGATGGGCTGCAGGACAATAGGCAAGCAGCTTGGTGAGAAGGCAACAACCGTTGGTGCAATTATTAGAAAATGGAAGAAACACAAGATGACTGTCAATCTTCCTAGGTCTGGGGCTTCATGCAAGATTTCGCCTCGTTTGGTAAGGATGATTCTGAGAAAGGTCAGAAATCAACCCAGAACTACACAGGAGGACCTGGTCAATGACCTGAAGAGAGCTGGGACCATAGTCTCAAAGATTACTGTTAGTACCACACTACGCCGTCATGGATTCAAATCCTGCAGGGCATGCAAGGTCCCCATGCTCACACCAGCACATGTCCAGGCCGGTTTAAAGTTCAACAATGACAATCTGGATGATCCAGAGGAGGCATGGGAGAAGCTCATGTGGTTGGTATCAACTCCACTCACCATGTTTGGAGGAAGAAAAAGGATGAGTACAACCCCAAGAACACCATCCCAACCGTGAAGCATGGGTGTGGAAACATCATACTTTGGGGGTGCTTTTCTGCAAAGGGGACAAGACTGCACTGTATTAAAGGGAAGATGGATGGGGCCATGTATTGCTAGATTTTGGCCAATAACCTCCTTCCATCAGTGGCTGAGACTTCCACCATGACAATGACCCAAAACACACAGCCAGAGAAACTAAGGAGTGGCTTCGTAAGAAGCATTTCATGGTCCTAGCCAGTCTCCAGACCTGAACGCAATCGAAAATCTTTGGAGGGAGCTGAAACTCAATGTAGCCCAGCAAGAGCCTCGAAAGCTGAAAGATCTGGATAAGATCTGTGTGGAGGAGTGGGCCAAAATCCCTGCTGCAGTGTGTGCAAACCTGGTCAAGAACTACAGGAAACATCTGATCTCTCTAACTGCAAACAAAGGCTTCTGTACCAAATATTAAAGAGGACCTTTCACCGATCCTGACATTGTGAACTAAGTATACAGACATGAAGAGCGGCGCCTGGGGATCTCACTGCACTTACTATTATCCCTGGACGCCGCTCCGTTCTCCCGCTATGCCCTCCGGTATCTCCGGCCTCTAAGTTATAGTAGGCGGAGTCTGCCCTTGTTCTGCTGTAGCGCTGGCCAATCGCATTGCAGAGCTCACAGCCTGGGAGAAAATGACCTCCGAGGCTGTGAGCTCTGCGCTGCGATTGGCTAGCGCTAGAGCAGAACAAGGGCAGACTCCGCCTACTATAACTTAGTGAACGAAATCTCCACCTACTATAACTTAGTGAGCGAAGATACCGGAGGGCATAGCGGGAGAACGGAGCGGCGCCCGGGGATAAAAGTAAGTGCAGCGAGATCCCCGGGCGCCGCTCTCCATGTCTGTATACTTAGTTCACAATGTCAGGATCGGTGAAAGGTCCTCTTTAAGTTCTCTTTTTCTATTGTATCAAATACTTATTTCATGCAATAAAATGCAAATTCATTATTTAAAAATCATACAATGTGATTTTTGGGATTTTTTTAGATTCTGCCTCTCACAGTTAAAGTGTACCTACAATAAAAATTACAGACCTCTTCATTCTTTGTAGGTGGAAAAACCAGCAAAATTGCCAGTATCAAAATACTGGAAGGTCATGTTGCCTTAGGGCTTATGCACACGAACGTATTCTTTCCTGTCCATTCTGGTTTATTTTTTGTTTTTGTTTTTTTAAACATCCTGGTTCCAGATCCAACAAAATTAATGTTATGAAGTGGCCGCCCGATCCCCAGACCTCAATCCGATGGAGAATTTTTGGAGTTACATCTAAAGTGCTGCATTTGATGCCAAACCCAAGAATGCAGAAGACAATGCAATCTAATTCGGTCAGCTCGGGCTGGGATATCTGGTCGCAGGTGTCAGATGTTAGGTGACTCCAGGCCACATAGACGTAAAGCAGTTATCAGAAATAAAGGTTAGACAATTAAATATTAGTTCAGTGATTAACAGAAGAGCGAAATCTGGAAACAAATTTGAGTTTATAGTGGAAATATTCCAGTTTGTAACTGAAAATGCAGTTTTCTTTCTTGGTTATCTCTGATAGCACCATGGGCCACGCTGAAAGGATTTTATAGATGCGGGTTATGCCGTAACTGTAAAATTACTAAGATTGATAGAAAAACAACCAAAGTGGTGTCTACCGTAAATGGGTTTGAATGGGAAATCAAGGAGACACTATCATGTAATAGTGAGGCAGTTATCTATCTTCTGGAATGTCCATGCGCAAAACAATACGTAGTCCGTACGGGAAGGACACTAAAAGTAAGAATATCAGAACATATAAATAATATAAAAAAGGTATGAAAAGCATACACTTTCAAATCATTGAAAATCACACTATGCAAGTGGAGGGCAGTGATTTCATAACTAGGATGTCAAGACGCAAATAAAAAAAAATGAATATTTACCAAAAAAGAGATAGGCACTCTCCATCTGGAATCATTTTGAGAAATGGTTGTTTATAAAGCAATGAATGTTTATTGCACAATATATATATATATATATCAATAAAAAGAGATAAAAAAGAATAAAAATAAAAAATACCAAACAAATACTCTTAAAAACTCTTCAATTGGGGTCAGTTAATCACATGTAGGGTATATCAGAAATAGAGCTGGTGATCATGTGAAGTTGCGCTCTATAGGGTACAGTGCCATGCATGTGATTAGGTGTAAAATTGGTCCTCTAGGGGTACTTTCACACTTGCGTTAGAGGAATCCGGCAGGCAGTTCCGTTACCGGAACTGCCTGCCGAATCCAGGAAATCCATGAGCAAACGGATACCATTGAAATTGAAATATACCAGATCCGTCTCTTCGATGTCATCCGGAAAAAACGGATCCGGTTTTCCGGGACACTTGGTACCAGATCCGGCATTGATACATTTCTATGGAAATTAATGCCGGATCCAGCAATCAGGCAAGTGTTCCGGAATTTTGCCAAATACCATGAAAGTGACTGAACTGGAGACATCCTGATGCATGCTGAACGGATTGCTTTCTATTCAGAATGCATTGGGAAAAAACTGATGCGTTTTTTTCCGGTTTTGAGCACCTAGGACGGAACTCAATACCGGAAAACTTTAACGCTAGTGTAAAAGTACCCTTAGACAAACATATTGATATGGCCCGATTTCAGTGAATGTATTGTGATACACTGACATGGTATGTCTCTCTTGTAAATTGTGCATATGTAACTACTCGGACCAGTCTTGGATTTGAATATCACTAAACTGCATTAGGCTTATCGGTAGGCTTGATACATGTTAATATTTGCAGAATGACAGATAGCTTGTATCCATTTGGCTGTTTCCTTTGTTACTTTAAAAATACAGTTGTAAATGATGTCTATCCAACTTGAATTGCTCAGTCCTGGGTCACAATATTGCACGTGAGTAGATCATTTCTCAGTTATCAAACAGTTGGTGGTGCTAGATGGACGCATAGATAATACCCCAATATCAGTAGATGCACAGATGTAGCGTGTCCTGATATAAATTTGGGTTAGTTGTTTTAGATTGCGCATCAACCGATACTGTCTTATTTGTCCCACAGGTAAGGGTCCATTCACACGTCCGTTTTTTCTTTCCTGATCTGTTCCGTTTTTTCAGGAACAGATCAGGACCAGATCTGGACCCATTCATTTTCAATGGGTCCTGGAAAAAATCGGACAGCACAATGTGTGCTGTCCGTTTCCGTTGTTCCGTTCCGCATGTCCGTTTAAATATAAAACATGTCCTATTCTTGTCCTGAAAAATCGTATCCTGGTACAATACAAAGTCAATGGATCCGCAAAAAACGGATGACATTCGGATGTCATTCCGTATGTCATCCGTTTTTTGCGGATTCCGTTCCTGGAAACACATAACAAATTTTTTTTTTTTTTTTTTTTCAATTTTTTTTCAAAGAAATCCAAACTTTATTTGATTATTGAAATGTATACATGTTTCCGTTTTTTGCGGATCCGCAAAAAACGGATGACATACGGATGACATACGGAAACATTTTCAGGAACAACGGATCCGCAAAAAACGGACCGTTTTTCAGGATGAAAAAAAAACAGGACGTGTGAATGGACCCTTAGTGATATTAGATATACATATGGATGATGTCTCTATATTGGTGGTTAAATGGGTGTAACAAGCCCAGGTATTGCTGCTGATACGTACACGGGTAAGTGGTGTCAGTTTAAAGTACTCGCTGTTTGATGTGAAGGAGCGGAGACGAGTGCCTGCCGTGGCGTCCCACGTGGTGCTCGGCACTTAAAATCTTACCCCCGTGTTTCTCTTCTTATCGTGAGTAATGTTATGATGCGTTTATCCCGTATACCATAAAAGTAAAGTCGGCGTCCCACGTGTTTGGTGGATTCAGCTTGCCATCTGTTGGCGTCCTCTCTATGGAGTCCTTCTATTCAAATCAACGTCTTTTCAGATGGCAGAGAGTCTGATGACGGAGTGTACCATATAGCTTAGGCTGAGATGACTTTAGTTTAAATGACCTGAAGAGGGTACTTGTACATAGCTTGAATTACACCAGACGCGTTTCGGAGTATAAACTTACTCCTTCCTCAGTAGCTAAGTTCACTATGACTCTCGTACCCTTTTAAATGATTGCATCCTGCAGTGTATCTTTGGGCTAGATCCAAAAGATGAAATGGATCAATATTTTGACGGTTTATTCATTATTTCTTTAACATTTCATGTCCATTTCAGCCTCTTATTGTAACACTTCTAACTACCAATTATTACATACTTATATGCTGTATGATTTCCCAATTAATT
This sequence comes from Bufo gargarizans, assembly GCF_014858855.1. Classification (NCBI taxonomy): domain Eukaryota; kingdom Metazoa; phylum Chordata; class Amphibia; order Anura; family Bufonidae; genus Bufo; species Bufo gargarizans. The sequence continues at coordinate 756,507,531 of NC_058080.1, read as the reverse complement.
CATAGAAATTGTTAAACATATCCATCTTGCGTTTTTTTGTGCGTTTTTTTTAAATATTGCGTTTTTTTTTTATATTGCAGTTTTTTTTAATCTATAGTTGCTGTACTATTTCCTGAGTGTCTTTCAATCATCATTTATTTATAAATATGTTTAAATTCCCAATTTAGAACCAAAATAGATAATCAATTCTTAAATTTGATTGGCAGCTAATATGTTCAAAAAGGGTGGGAGCATTTTATTTTGTCCACGTTAGTAGATTCTACTCAATTTAGATTAAGGACTTATGTCTCAACTATTATTATTTTTCTTTTTCTTTTCATTATTCTTGTTGTATTTTTCTTTCTCCGTTTTTCTTTTTCTAGATATTACTATCCAGGAAGTGACGTATTGGTACGTCAAGATGGATTCGGATGGGGGCCTCCCACCAAGGAGGGATCGGGGTGCTGGTAAAACAGCCTGACTCAGATCCCCCGTCGGCGAAGGGCACCCACCCTTAAAACTACAAAAATCCAAATAATTTTAACTCTGAGTTTAGGCCTTCAGGTAAAAGTGTATTGAAATCGAAGATCCTCCTCGATTCAAGTCTTGACATTCTACTGATATGGTCACATCTAGTGTTGATCGAGCACCAAAGTGCTCGGGTGCTCGGGCCGAACACATCGGGCACCCGAGTATAATGGAAGTCAATGGGATAACCCGAGCATTAAACCAGGCACCCCCTGCACTGGTTCATAGGAAAAGGTCAGAAATTGATGGAAACACCACTGAAATGGTTCGGGAACAGCATGGGAAGGATGTCTGGATGCATCTTGGACTCCCAGGTCGCTGCTGGGAACGATGTTGTCCGAGTAGTGCGCCACTTTTACAGACTGACAATAATACGCACAAAACCGAAGATAAAATCGATTTTAGAGGAAAAATTGTTAGGAAATATTATTTCCTGTATATTTACTTATATATAAAGTGCAAGTGCTGCCAAAAATTACAAGGAAGAGGCACTCCGATACAACCAGTATATCACATAAAGGAGGGCCTTATTCACATTGTGGTACAATTGTTGAGGTAGTGGGACTCCTACACTCATAAAGCCTATGCACTAAGTGAAAGGGCGGCCAAAAATTAGAAGGAACCTAATACACCCTTTGTTACACATAAAGGAGGGCATCATACGCAGCCTTGAACAATTATGATTGATGGCCTGCTGGTGACCCTCACAAACATTTGGAGCAAGGGCCTGCTGATCTGACTATCTAAAATATTATGGGAGAGGGCCTGCTGCCGCTTTGGTGACTCTAGATAACCTGGGGCCGATCGCACGTTCCTGTGACGGCGTCAAGCCATTCGGATGTCTGCCCTTTCAACTTTCGATGTTTTTTTTAGAGCGAACCACGGTGACCATGGGTAACGAGGAGTCAGGGTTTGATTCCGGAGAGGGAGCCTGAGAAACAGCTACGAATACCACTTCCAAGCAAGGCAGCATGCGCACAAATTACTATATTAGGTATAATTAGGTGAGGGCCTGCAGGTGAGCTGACCCTGTAAAAGATTGTAGGTGAGGGCCTGCAGATGAGCTGATCCTGTAAAAGATTGTAGGTGAGGGCCTACAGATGAGCTGACCCTGTAAAACATTATATGCGTGGGCCTGCAGGTAAGCTGATGGTAAGCAAATTACCTATTAGGTATAATTAGGTGCGGGCCTGCTGGTGAGCTGACCCTCTAAAAAATTATATGCAAGGGCCTGATGGTGAGCTGACCCTGTAAAACATTGTAGGTGAGGGCTGCTCGTGAGCTGACCCTCTAAAAATTTTTATGTGAGGGCCTGCAGCTGAGCTGACCCTGTAAAACATTATATGCGAAGGGCATATATGCGAGGGCATTATATGCGACGAATAATCATGTTGATATGATGGAAGAGGAGAAGGAGGATGAGAAAAGGAACATTCAACCATATACCCTTGTTTGTGGTGGAGGGGGTGCATGGGAATACAGTGTATTCAATACACCATAAAAGCCACATATAAAGTGCCTTTATGTTCAATCACTTTCCTCTGGTTTCCTCTAGTGGAGTAGAGAAGTCATGGTCAATCCTGGCCTTGTTCATTTTTATAACCTGTCAGCATTTTCAGTTGACAGGCGGATACGCTTATCTGTTATAATGCCACCAGCAGCACTAAATACCCGCTCAGACAAAACGCTGGCGGCAGGGCAGGCCAGCACCTCCAAGGCGTAGAGTGCCAGTTCGTGCCACGTGTCCAGCTTGGACACCCAGTAGTTGTAAGGCACTGAGGGATCATTGAGGACGCTGACACGGTCTGCTATGTACTCCTTCACCATCTTCCAAAATGTTTCCCTCCTTGTGACACTAGGCCGCGCATCAGGGTGAGGGTGCTGGCAGGGTGTCATGAAACTGTCCCAGGCTTTGGAGAGTGTTGCCCTGCCTCTGTTGGAACTGCTGTGTGTTCCCCTTGTCTCCCCTCCTCGGTTGCCAAGGAACTACGGACTCTGCCGCCAGCGTTGTCAGATGGAAATTTTTGGAGCAATTTTTCAACAAGGATCTTCTGGTATTGCACCGTTTTGCTCGTCCTCTCCACCAGAGGAATGAGAGATGAGAAGTTCTCTTTGTAGCGGGGGTCGAGAAGGGTGAACAACCAGTAATCCGTGTTGTCTAAAATGCATATAAGGCGCGGGTCGGGGAAAGGAAGCTACATGAAGTCAGCCATGTGTGCCAGAGTACCAACAGGCAAGACTTTGCTGTAGTCATCAGAAGGATGACTCTCAATCTCCTCATCCTCTTGCTCCTCTTCTGCCCACCCACGCAGAACAGATGGAATTAAACTTCCATGGGTACTACCCTCTGTAGCGGAGGCAACCGTCTCCTGCTCCTCGTCCTCTTCATCGTCCAATTTGCGCTGAGAAGACAAACTTAGGATGGTCTGGCTATCACCCTGTATAATGTTTTCCCCCATTTCCACCTTTTCCACATGCAACGCGTCGTCCTTAATTGTGAGCAGCAAGCGTTTGAGTAGACACAGAAGTAGGATGGTTACGCTGATAATAGCGTTATCGCCGCTCACCATCTGTGTTGATTACCTCAAGTTTCTTAAAACCTCACAGAGGTCAGACATCCATGCCCATTCCTCGCTTGTGAATAGCGGAAACTGACTGGAAAGGCGACAACCATGTTGCAGCTGGTATTCCACTACTGCCCTCTGCTGCTCACAAAGCCTGGCCAACATATGTAACGTTGAGTTCTTGCGTGTGCTCATGTCTCACAACAGCCGGTGAGCTGGCAGACCGGCTGAAGCTGTCGATGACTTGCGGAAATGTGCACACACACGGCACACCTTCACCAGTAGCTCAGGCAAATTGGGGTAGGTTTTGAGAAACTGCTGAACCACCAAGTTTAAGACGTGGGCTAGGCATGGGATGTGTGTGAGCTCGCCGAGCTCCATAGCCACCACCAAGTTACAGCCATTATCAGACACAACCATGCCTGGTTGTAGGTTGAGTGGCTAGAGCCACAGCTCAGTCTGGTCTCTTTCCTTAGCCACAGCTCTGTGGTGGTGTTCTGTTTGTCCCCTAAGCATTTTAGCTTCAGCACGGCCTGTTGCTGCTCCCCCACTACAGTGCTACACTGCTTCCAGCTACCGACTGATGGCTGACTGGTGTTGCACGCGGATAATTCGGAGGTGGAAGTGGAGGAGGAGGGAGGAGGAGAAGTGGGGGTTGGAGCCACTAACTGTAGGTGCTGGCGGAAACCCTGATCGACGTAGGGCCCGCAATCCTTGGCGTCGGTAGCACCTGTGCCATCCCAGGGTACGACTCGCTCCCGGCCTCCACAACATTCACCCAGTGTGCCGTCAGGGAAATGTAGCGTCCCTGGCCGAATGCACTTGTCCATGTGTCCGTGGTTAAGTGGACCTTCCCAGTAACTGTGTTGGTCAGGGCATGTGTGATGTTACGGGACACATGTTGGTGTAAGGCGGGCACGGCACACCTTGAAAAATAGTGGCGGCTGGGGACTGCGTAACGCGGGACGGCCTGCTGACATCAGGCTGCGGAAAGCCTCAGTGTCCACAAGCCTAAATGGCAACATTTCCAGGGCCAGTAATTTGGAAAGCTGCGCATTTAGTGCTATGGCCTGTGGGTGGGTGGCTGGGTATTTGCGCTTGTGCATCAAATGCCTGGGGTAAGACATTTTGGATGCTGCGACGGGACAGCGGAAGTGGATGTGGTCGCTGATGGTGCTTGCGAAGGTCCAGGTGACAGGGGTAGGCATCTGGGTCCTGGCCTTCTGGACAGGGGATTGGCCAGCACGTAACACAGGGGAAGAGGATGCAGTGGTGTGTGACCCAGCAGAACACAGATTGTGGACCCAGGCGTCTTCCACCTATTACGGTGCTTTGGATGCCATGTGACGGAATCATGCGGTGGGTGGTGAGGTTGCTAGGTTTATGCTCCTGGCTCATTTTGTATGGACAGGTGCAAATTACAATTTTTTTGTCGTCTGCACTTTCCTCAAAAAGGCCAGACTGCGGAACACCTACCCTTGGCAAGGAGATTTCGCAAGGGGGTGCTCCGTGGAACAGTTGCGGGCCTGTTTGGTGTGGCCGCCTTCTCCTTTTGCCACCCACTGCCTCTCAGCTGTTGCGGTGCTGCAGATCCCTCCCCTCTGTACTGCTGTCCTCGCTCGGCTTCCAACTTCCCAGGTGGGTCAGTGACTTCCTCGTCTCCCACCTCCTCTTCCACTTCCTCACTCTGCTCATCCTCCTGACTTGTTGACCTAACCACAACCTCAGTGATTGACAACTGTGTCTCATCCTCTTCCTCAACCTCTTGAGACAGTAATTGCTGTTGAGTTATTGGCAACTGTGTCTCATCATCATCCACCTCATTAAACAGTAATTGCCTGTTCCCCACCGTCATCTTCTTGTGACTGTGGATGCTCAAGAGTTTGGGAATCAGGGCACAAGATCTGTCCCTCTTCAAGCGTGCTTGGCGAGAGGGCCAAATCAAGGAATGGCGAGGAAAAGAGGTCCTCGGAATATCCGAGTGTGGGATCACTTGTTTGGCCAGACTCTCCATGGTGGGAGGAAGGAGTATCAAGACTGGACTTGGTGGAAGACAGGGTGGTGCTTAACTGACTGGAAGCATTATCTGCTGCAATCCAACCGACCACCTGGTCGCACTGGTCTGACTTCAAGAGTGGTGTCCTGCGCCGCCCTGCAAACTGAGACATGAAGCTAGGTATCGTGGATGACTGTTTTTCTTGTGCTCTGGCAGCAGGCACAGTTTCAATGCGCCCAGGGTCACGGCCTCTGCATGCAACATCAGCATCACAGCCACTTCCCTGTCCCTTACTGCTCGCCTTCTTCATTTTAAATGTGATATATGCTTAAAAGTCTGTCACATGTACAGTAGTGTAGGATTTGGAAGTGTATGCACAAAAAAATGTAAAAAGGTATTTGGGATGTGGAAACGTCACACAGGAGATATCCTGCAGATAATGTCAATGCTGTCACCAGTGGCTAATAAAAAATTACAGGGAATATCAAAGGTATTTGGGATGAGGAAACGTTATACAGGAGAGGTACCACCAGTAATGTCACTGTCCAAAGCGTCTATTGAAAAAGTACACTGGATGTCACAGATATTTTTGGGATGCGCACACTTTAAACTGGAGATGTGGCACAGCTAATGTCACTGTCCGCAGCGGACACCATCAATTGAAAAAGTACACTGGATGTCACAGATATTTTTTGGATGCGCACACTTTACACAGGAGATGTGCCGCAGATAATTTAACTGTCTGCAGCGGACACTGTCTACGGAAAAAGTACACTGGATGTCACTGATATTTTAGGGATGCGCACACTTTACAATGGAGATGTGGCGCAGCTAATCTCACTGTCCGCAGCGTACACCGTCTATTGAAAAAGTACACTGGATATCACAGATATTTTTGGGATGCGCACAATTTACACTGGAGATGTGGCACTGGTAATGTCACTCTCCGCAGCGGACACCGTGTATTGAAAAAGTACACTGGATGTCACTGATATTTTTTGGATGCGCACACTTTACACAGGAGATGTGGCGCAGATAATTTAACTGTCCGCAGCGGACACCATCTACGGAAAAAGTACACTGGATGTCACTGATATTTTAGGGATGCACACAGGAGATGTGGCGCGGATAATTTAACTGTACGCAGCGGACACCATCTACGGAAAAAGTACCCTGGATGTCACTGATATTTTAGGGATATGCACACTTTACACAGGAGATGTGGCGCAGCTAATGTCACTGTCCGCAGCGGACACAGTCTATTGAAAAAGTACACTGGATGTCACTGATATTTTTTGGATGCGCACACTTTACACAGGAGATGTGGCGCAGATAATTTAACTGTCCGCAGCGGACACCATCTACGGAAAAAGTACACTGGATGTCACTGATATTTTAGGGATACGCACACTTTACACAGGAGGTGTTGCGCATCTAATCTCACTGTCTGCAGTGGACACAGTCTATTGAAAAAGTACACTGGATGTCACAGATATTTTTTGGATGTGCACACTTTAAACTGGAGATGTGGCACAGCTAATGTCGCTGTCCGCATCGGACACTGTGTTTTTAAAAAGTACACTGGATGTCACAGATATTTTTGGGATACGCACACTTTACACTAGAGATGTGGCACGGATAATGTAACTGTCCACAGCGGACACCATGTACGGAAAAAGTACACTGGATGTCACTGATATTTTAGGGATGCACACACTTTACACAGAAGATGTGGCGCGGATAATGTCACTGTCCGCAGCGGACACAGTCTATTTAAAAAGTACACTGGATGTCACAGATATTTTTTGGATGCACACATTTTAAACTGGAGATGTGGCGCAGCTAATGTCACTGTCCGCAGTGGACACCGTGTATTAAAAAAGTACTCTGGATGTCACAGATATTTTTGGGATACGCACAATTTACACTGGACATGTGGCGCAGCTAATCTCACTGTCCGCAGTGGACACAGTCTATTGAAAAAGTACACTGTATGTCACTGATATTTTAGGGATGCGCACACTTTACACAGGAGATGTGGTGCAGCGAATCTCACTGTCCGCAGCGGACACCGTCTATTGAATTTAATTGTCCGCAGCGGTCTATTGGACGCTATTTAGCACAGGATGCGCTAAAAATATATATTGCTGCTGTGACACACAATAGTCCTTCAAAGGACTTTTGGGTCTCTGAAAAAAATTTATAATAAAAATCTTCCAATAACACTCCCTACACTGTCTTTCCCTTCTTATGCTCAGCTCTCCCTGACTAAGACTGATCCGAACACGTGTCATCGGGTGCTTTATAGCACCCGATGACGCGTTCCGGCCAGCCAATTACTTTAATTCTAGTAGCCAACATGGCTACGGCATTATAGTGCGTGCCAGTACCTCTTTGCACGTTTATTCGCTGCATAGCAGCCAAGAAACATGCGGGGAGGAGACTCGAGCATTGTGCTTGAGCACATGCGGTACTCGGCCGAGTACCGCCATGTGCTGAGCATCGAGATGCTCGAGCCGAACAAGTGCTCGATCATCACTAAGTGCAGATAATGTCACTGTCACCAACTGTCACAGATATTTAGGATGCGCAAATGTAACAAAACAGATGTAGCAGAGGTTGTGTCACTGTCAGCAGCGGCCAAACAATTGCACTTTTTGCTAATAATATATATTGCAGTCAGATAAAACAATAGTCCTTAAAAAAAACCTGCCTTAAAAAAATAAAATAAAAATCCTGTCCGTACACTATCTGTCCATTCTGCTGCAGCTCGCCCTGACTAAGACTGAGCCGAACCACGTGTGTCACGGTACCTCAGGTGACTGATGTCAGGAAATCAAGGAGACTGGCTGAGCATGGAGGAATCTAACAGCCTCCTTGATTTCTCTTGATTCAGTGTTGATAGGGTTAATTACTACTTCCTTTGTCTCAGCTGTTGTTCAGTGGTCATCACTTCTACCCTTTATAGTCTGACCCCACCCTTCTGATTATGCGGTAGATTGCTTCATTTGGTTTTGGAAAGAGCTGGAGTGTGGTTCTCCCTGAGTTTCTCCTCATCCTTCTACAACAGAAGCTAAGTGTCTCGCTTGTTTGTATTTAGTCTTTTTCCCTTGGTTTTGTTACTAGGCCTCAGGGAGATGCTTGTTCCTTCATCTGGGAAGGAATAGGTTGTCTCAGCCCTGCCAATATCTTTTGGGATCCTCAGGGTCTCCAGAGCTTCCAGGTTCCTGTAAATGGGCATTTCTACCTTCAAGGGGTGCCCATGCAGTTAGGAGTCAGGGCCAGGAGTAGGGTTCTTTAGGTGGTGACCCTTTCCCTTCCCTAGCATTGAGGCCTAGTGGCTTTTCCCTTCCCCCCTGGTTTTTGGTGTGGTGTTTACTCCTTTACCTCATCCGTCACATAATCTACCGCCATAACCGCCATCCAGTCGGAGGAGGAGAGCGCTCCCTGGCCCTGTCAATCAGCAGGAGGAGGGGGCGTTTTTTTTAAAGGAATGATAGATAAAAGGTCACAGAGGCTCGACTGTCCACAATACACGGGTTGGTGCTCACTCCAAATGGCAGTACCTATTGCCAGTTATATATATGTGTTAGAAAAGGAAAAATAATGGAGGGCACTCAGATGACTGGGTATATAAATAGTTGTGATTACAACTATATTAACGGTTTATTGGATAAATGTATAAACACATAAGATGCTGGATCTGTCGATTTCAGCAGATTTGAGGTATATATAAATATCAAGTAACTTTATTTAGCTCACTAAAAAATAGTCTTTTGGACTATATGTTAACCTGCTTGTACAGGTGATCAGTCTGTACAGAGGTATTCCTTCAAAATAAAATAAAAATAAAATAAAATTGTGCACATTAAAATTGCTGGTATTGTTGCTCAATTCCAGAGTGAGTATTTACGGCCGTATATACTAAGGAACAGTCTTACCCCGTCAGTAGCAAGTCTCCGGGGAGATTCTGTATGTGCAGTGTCCCAATGTACAGGCGATGATCCGGTCCTGGATGGCGTTGGTGCGCACGTGGTGTGATGCTCCCTCGGCGTCTCCCTCCGCTGCGGCGTCCTGGATCCCCGTTTCCGCTTCCTGTGCCTCACGTGATTCAGGGGATGGTATCTCACGTGACCGGAGGATCGGCTTTGTTGTTCCGGTCGGCTCCGTGTGCAAATAGTAAAATCCTTATGTGGATTATCGGCTGGGAATTTTCTTTATGCAGTATTCTCAACTGACTCCGATATTATAAGCCCATATACTGTCTCTACCAAACGCGTTTCGGTGCACTCTTGCACCTTCATCAGTGGTGGCAGGTTAACATATAGTCCAAAAGACTATTTTTTAGTGAGCTAAATAAAGTTACTTGTTATTTATATATACCTCAAATCTGCTGAAATCGACAGATCCAGCATCTTATGTGTTTATACATTTATCCAATAAACCGTTAATATAGTTGTAATCACAACTATCTATATACCCAGTCATCTGAGTGCCCTCCATTATTTTTCGTTTTTTTTAAAGGAGGATGCGGCGGCTACCAGCAAGTAGACGCCCTACTTGCTGGTAGAGAGGTAATTTACATATTATAAAAGTGCAGTTTTTAAAGAAACTAGCCAACAGAAAAGGGTAAGAGCACTATATATTGAAAAATCGCAGTATAAGGATTTTAATTAGCCTAAAAAAAAAATTACTTTTGGGGGGTGACAGAAGCCCTTTAACCACCTCCGGACCGCCTAACGCAGATGTGCGGTCCGGAGGTGGCAGCGCTGCGCAGAGTCACGCATATACGCGTCATCTCACGAGACGCGAGATGACGCGAATATGCGCCCGCGCATGCGCAGTTAGCGCCGGCATTTTGTTCAGGACTATTTCGTCAGCAACCTGCCAGCCGTGATCATTGGCTGGCAGGTTGCTGATTTTTAAAAAATCCAATCACAGAGCCGAATAACAGATCATATTTGTAAATATGATCTGTTATATGGCTGCTCTGCTCCTCTGCTGGTTCTTTTCGTCGGTTGGATCCAGCAGAGGAGCAGGCTACACAGTGAGTACACCAAACACTACACACTTAGCCCCAGATCACCCCCCTGAACCCCAATTAACCCTTTGATCACCCCTTTGATCGCCCCTGTCAATCACAAGTGAAAAGAAAAAAGTGATCAGTGCAAACTGTCACTTTTTTTTTTTTCACTGGTATTGACTGTTAGGTTTCAGTATAGTTTAGGCCCCTTGGTTAGGTAGTTTAGGGATCGGTTAGCGCCCAGCCCACCGCACCGCAGTCCGTTATTCGCTGATTAGCGTATCGCTAATCAGCATTTGTACTTTTATAGTATCTGGAAGTGATCAAAACTGATCACGGTCAGATCTATAATTGTACTAGTGTCACTTTAGTTCTCCCTCCACCCAAAACGCAGTGTTTGCCCGATCAGGCCTGATCGGTCGCCCACACGTGCGTTCGCCCACACCCGCCCCACCGCAGTGACAAAAAAAAAATTTTTTTTTGATCACTGCACATTCAATTTACACGCACTGCGGCGATAAAAAAATCAGTTTTGATATTTTTTATCAACCGCAGCGGCCTCCGGTACTTCGCTAGCCTCCCCTTTGTAAGACAGGCTTGCTTTTTTTTCTTGGGTAGTCTCAGGGAATACCCCTAAATTTAGTTGCCCACATGTCTAACAGGGGGTATTCCTCTGAAGAGGCCTACAGGCTTCTGACCCAGTCGGATGAGGAGTGGGAACCCTCATCTGATGAATCCAGCGGGTCAGAATACGAACCTGTAGAAAGCAGTGGCTCTCTGACCCAAAGTTCGGACGAGGAGGCTGAGGTCCCTGATACCACCAGGCGTACCCGGCCCCGTGTCGCTAGACCGCAGGATCCGCTTCAAGAGCAGCAGAGTGGGGCTGGTGCTGTCGGATTACGTGGTGAGGCATACACCAGCAGCCCAGCCCTTCCTGGACCTAGTACCAGCACTGCCGTACAACCTGGTGAAGTAGCGAGCACCAGAAGGGCAGTTGAAGCTGGTACGGTGGCACGTGCAGTAGTGACCCCGTCGCAGCCACCGCAAAGACGTGCCCGTAGAGCCCCTAGAATCCCAGAGGTGCTGGCAAACCCTGATTGGCAGTCCCCAACTTCAGCCGCACCTGTAGTTTTCCCTTTCACCGCCCAGTCTGGAGTTCGGGTTGAGACAGCTCAGATCGGTTCGGCCCTGGGATTTTTTGAGCTGTTCTTGACTGCGGAGCTTTTAGACTTAGTTGTGGCAGAAACAAATCGGTATGCCACACAATTTATAACCGCTAACCCGGGAAGCTATTATGCCCAGCCTTTCCGGTGGAAACCAGTCCAAGTTTCCGAAATTAAAACTTTTCTGGGCCTCCTCCTCAACATGGGCCTGACAAAAAAGCATGAATTGCGGTCATATTGGTCCACGAACCCGATTCATCACATGCCCATGTTCTCTGCTGCTATGTCCAGGACACGATTTGAGGTCATCCTGCGTTTCCTGCACTTTAGTGACAACACCGCCTCCCGTCCCAGGGGCCACCCTGCTTTTGACCGGCTCCACAAAATTCGGCCCCTCATAGACCATTTCAACCTGAAATTTGCAGATATTTATACCCCAGAGCAAAACATCTGCAGTAGACGAGTCCCTAATACATTTTACCGGGCGCCTTGGCTTCAAACAATACATCCCAAGCAAGCGCGCCCGGTATGGGGTCAAATTGTATAAGCTCTGTGAAAGGGCCACAGGCTATACCCACAAATTTCGTGTCTATGAGGGAAAAGATCAGACCCTGGAGCCGGTCGGTTGCCCTGACTACCTGGGGAGCAGTGGGAAGACAGTTTGGGACTTGGTGTCACCCTTATTCGGCAAGGGGTACCATCTTTATGTGGACAATTTTTACACAAGTGTGGCCCTCTTTAGGCATTTGTTTCTAGAACGGATTGGCGCCTGTGGTACCGCGCGAACTAGTCGCGCGGGCTTCCCCCAACGGCTCGTTAGCACCCGTCTTGCAAGGGGGCAGAGGGCCGCACTGTGTAACGAAGAACTGCTCGCGGTGAAATGGAGAGACAAGCGTGACGTTTACATGCTCTCCTCCATTCACGCAGACACGACAATACAAATTGAGCGAGCAACCCGTGTCATTGAAAAGCCCCTCTCAGTCCACGACTATAACCTCCACATGGGAGGGGTGGACTTCAATGACCAGATGTTGTCTCCGTATTTAGTTTCCCGCAGAACCAGACGCTGGTATAAGAAGGTGTCTGTATATTTAATTCAATTGGCTCTGTACAATAGCTTTTGTTCTCTACAGTAAGGCTGGGAGAACTGGATCCTTCCTCAAATTTCAGGAAGAGATCATCGAGAACCTCCTGTATCCAGGAGGTTCCGTGGCCCCATCCACCAGTGTAGTTAGCCGTCTACACGAGCGACATTTCCCCAATGTCGTTCCTGGTACCTCAACCCAACCGTCACCCCGAAAAAGATGTCGTGTCTGTAGCAGGAGTGGAATAAGGCGTGACACCCGCTATTTCTGTCCTGACTGTCCTGACCACCCTGCCCTATGCTTTGGAGAGTGTTTCCGGAAGTACCACTCACAGGTACACTATTAGCATAGGGATCATCTCACCAGGATAGGCACACAGGGCTATTAGGGCCCATTCACTCACATGCTGCTGCAAACGTCTCCTTTCACATGGGACAAAGTGCATAACGCACTTCGCCACATCTTTGGGCGATTTGCGCTTTGCACATTGACCCATGGGGAAGGAGAGGTTTGTTCTATAAAGGTAAAAAATAAAAATAAAATAAAACACACCAGTAAGCAAACACGTTAATGTTCAGTTCAAAAAGTTAAGTTACATGTTCTGTTGCAAAGTTAATAAAATTATTGCGTTGCGGCCTGGTTTTTTCTTTTTTTCTTTTTTTTGTCTTTTTACCTTCCAGGTGGACCAACCGATCGACCAGCTGCAGCACCGATGTGCATTCTGACAGAAGCATTGCGCTGCTGTCAGATTACACGCAAGTCGGTGTATGCGGCGCTGCAAGACGGGATTTTCTCCTCTGCAGTGACAGATACGTTTGCCGAGGCATACGAGCTGAGGAGGAGGCGGCGTTCCTATGCTTTGGCAAACACTTTGTATATATATAAAAAAAATAAAAAAAATCCCGGCAATGATTTATTCATCCACATCGATTGATGCGAATGGAGAAATCTGGTTTGCCAGGGCATACGAGCTAAGTGGGTATGGATGTAGGGCGGAGCTCCTATGTCCTGGCAGACGCCTTTCCCCTCCATTTTTTTTTTTTGGCAGAGATTTTTTCATCCACATTGATCAATGCGAATGAAGAAATCTGTGCCTTTCATTTTTTTCTTTCAGCCCAGAGGCTGAACGGAAAAAAAAATCTCATTACCTGTATGCTCAATATAAGGAGAATAGCAGAAACTCCTAATGCTGGCCATACATGTAATGATTGCGGAGACCCTCAAATGCCAGGGCAGTACAAACACCCCACAACTGACCCCATTTTGGAAAGAAGACACCCCAAGGTATTTGCTGAGGGGCATATTGAGTCCATGAAAGATTGAAATTTTTGTCCTAAGTTAGCGGAAAGTGAGACTTTGTGAGAAAAAAAAAAATAAAAATCAATTTCCGCTAACTTTTGCGGAAAAAAAAAAAATTCTATGAACTTGCCAGGCCCCTCATTGGATACCTTGGGGTGTCTTCTTTCCAAAGTGGGGTCACATGTGGGGTATTTATACTGCCCTGGCTTTTTAGGGGCCCTAAAGCGTGAGAAGAAGTCTGGGATCCAAATGTCTAAAAATGCCCTCCTAAAAGGAATTTGGGCACCTTTGCGCATCTAGGCTGCAAAAAAGTGTGACACATCTGGTATCGCCGTACTCAGGAGAAGTTGGGGAATGTGTTTTGGGGTGTCATTTTACATATACCCATGCTGGGTGAGATAAATATCTTGGTCAAATGCCAACTTTGTATAAAAAAATGGGAAAAGTTGTCTTTTGCCAAGATATTTCTCTCACCCAGCATGGGTATATGTAAAATGGCACCCCAAAACACATTCCCCAACTTCTCCTGAGTACGGCGATACCAGATGTGTGACACTTTTTTGCTGCCAAGGTGGGCAAAGGGGCACATATTCCAAAGTGCACCTTTCGGATTTTGCAGGCCATTTTTTTACACATTTTGATTGCAAAGTACTTCTCACACATATGGGCCCCTAAATTGCCAGGGCAGTATAACTACCCCACAAGTGACCCCATTTTGGAAAGAAGACACCCCAAGGTATTCCGTGAGGGGCATGGCGAGTTCCTAGAATTTTTTATTTTTTGTCGCAAGTTAGTGGAATATGAGACTTTGTAAGGAAAAAAGAGAAAAAAAAAAAAATCATCATTTTCCGCTAACTTGTGACAAAAAAAATAAAATTCTAGGAACTCGCAGTGCCCCTCACGGAATACCTTGGGGTGTCTTCTTTCCAAAATGGGGTCACTTGTGGCGTAGTTATACTGCCCTGGCAATTTAGGGGCCCATATGTGTGAGAAGTACCTTGCAATCAAAATGTGTAAAAAATGGCCTGCGAAATCCGAAAGGTGCACTTTGGAATATGTGCCCCTTTGCCCACCTTGGCTGCAATAAAGTGTCACACATGTGGTATCGCCGTACTCAGGAGAAGTTGGGGAATGTGTTTTGGGGTGTCATTTTACATATACCCATGCTGGGTGAGAAAAATATCTTGGTCAAATGCCAACTTTGTATAAAAAAATGGGAAAAGTTGTCTTTTGCCAAGATATTTCTCTCACCCAGCATAGGTATATGTAAAATGACACCCCAAAACACATTCCCCAACTTCTCCTGAGTACGGCGATACCAGATGTGTGACACTTTTTTGCTGCCAAGGTGGGCAAAGGGGCACATATTCCAAAGTGCACCTTTCGGATTTCACCGGTCATTTTTTACACATTTTGATTGCAAAGTTCTTCTCACACATTTGGACCCCTAAATTGCCAGGGCAGTATAACTACCCCACAAGTGACCCCATTTTGGAAAGAAGACACCCCAAGGTATTCTGTGAGGGGCATGGCTGAGTTCCTAGAATTTTTTATTTTTTGTCGCAAGTTAGTGGAATATGAGACTTTGTAAGAAAAAAATAAAATAAAAATCATCATCATTTTCCGCTAACTTGTGACAAAAAATAAAAAGTTCTATGAACTCACTATGCCCATCAGCGAATACCTTAGGGTGTCTACTTTCCGAAATGGGGTCATTTGTGGGGTTTTTCTACTGTTTGGGCATTGTAGAACCTCAGGAAACATGACAGGTGCTCAGAAAGTCAGAGCTGTTTCAAAAAGCGGAAATTCACATTTTTGTACCATAGTTTGTAAACGCTATAACTTTTACCCAAACCATTTTTTTTTTTGCCCAAACATTTTTTTTTTATCAAAGACATGTAGAACAATAAATTTGGCGAAAAATTTATATATGGATGTCGTTTTTTTTGCAAAATTTTACAGCTGAAAGTGAAAAATGTCATTTTTTTGCAAAAAAATCGTTACATTTTTATTAATAACAAAAAAAGTAAAAATGTCAGCAGCAATAAAATACCACCAAATGAAAGCTCCATTAGTGAGAAGAAAAGGAGGTAAAATTCATTTGGGTGGTAAGTTGCATGACCGAGCGATAAACGATGAAAGGAGTGTAGTGCCGAAGTGTAAAAAGTGGCCTGGTCATGAAGTGGGTTTCAGCTAGCGGGGCTGAAGTGGTTAAACCTGTTGGGTATTTATTGTGGAATTTTTTGAAATGGCTAGATAAGGAATGTTTGTATCAGTTTTTAATGTTGGTTATGTGTTCTGATACCCTCTTTTTGAGGGTTCTTTTTGTCCTTCCTACATACTCTTTATTGCAAGAGCATTGGATAATGTAAATAACATTAGTAGAATTGCATGTTAAAAAGTCTTTTATTTTGTGTGTATAAGAATTTGTAGTTGAAGTGATTTTGGTTGTCTTCTTTGGAAATGAAGAAATTCTACAGTTTCTACATCTGTAGAAGCCTGTCAATTTATGGATAGACTGTTCTCCCGTTTGACGTATTTTGATAGATGGAGCTATTTTAAGCCCAAAATTCAGGGCTTTAGTGAAAATTATCTGAGGGGTGATGGGACCTAAGGTTCCTATAGTTTTGTCTTTTAAAATGTAGTGCCAATGCTTTTTAATAATTTGTAGAATTTTTTTATATTGTACATTAAATGGCAAAATTATCCGTAATTTATCTAGGTAGTTGGCAACTCGAATGTAGAATATGGTTATTTTGGGTAACAGGTTTTTGGTAAGTATTGCATATTAGATTCTCATTATCTATTGTAATTTGTAAATCTAAAAATTCTATTGATGTTTTGTTAATGTTAGATGAAAATTGCAAATTATATGGATTTGTATTGATATCTTCCCAAAAAATTCCATCTCATTATTTTGCCATATAAAAATTATGTCATCTACGTATCTGGGCCATAGCACCAGGTCTGTCCCCAGCCTGGGAGTGATGTATTGATGTTCCCATTGTGCCATAAACAGGTTGGCATAGCTGGGGGCAAACCTGGTGCCCATGGCTGTACCTTGTATTTGTAAATAAAAATTGGACTAAAAATAAAAATAATTATAGGTTAATATAAACCGTACGCCTTCTACCAAATATTCTATTTGTTCCAAGTTGGCCAACCATTAGTAATTGTTTTTCCATGGCTTCCATTCCTTGATGATGGTCAATTATGGTATACAAAGAATGTACATCTAATGTGCCCATCGTCCGCTACGGTTTGAACTTTAGATTTTCAATGAATTGAATAATTTGTGTGGTATCTTTAATGTAGGCCCTTGTATTTTTTACTGCTGGTTGTATTAGTTTGTCGATGTATTGTGAAAGGTTCGATGTAAGGGAACCTACACCCGAAATAATTGGTTGTCCAGGTGGATCTGGTTGGTTTTTATGTATCATAGGTATACAATAAAATATGGGTAACCTTTGTTGTGTATTTAATATAAATTTATGTTCTTGTTCTGAAAGAATTTCCTTTTCCAGGAATATTCTTTAGTCGGGTCAGTCTTTAATTTCATATAGGTAGTTTCGTCTGCTAATTGTCTTCTACATTCTCTGCTATATTTGTCTGCCTCCAAGATCACGATTGCTCTTTTGTCAGCTGGACGTATCACTATATGTTTCTCTGTTTGAAGTTGTTTAATAGCTTGAATTTCTTGTTTTGTAAGATTATTATTTTTGATACATCTGTCATTCATTGAAATTCGTGGAAATTTTTAGATTTATTTTTAAGTTCTGTATGTTGATACTTATCTTTATTGTCTGTATTCACCTTTGTTATCATTGGATTTTTTTTTAAGTATTTTTAAAGACAAAGCTTTCTAATAAATTTTTCCACCCCTATATATGTGTCGAATCTAGTTGTTGGTGCAAATTTGAGGCCCTTGTTTGTTTGTGTATTCGTATTTGTTTCATATGTTAGTTTTGTCTTTTTCTCTTTTGTGATGTTAACTTGCATGTTCTTCTTCCTTTTGTTCATTTCTTGGATTATTTTTGAATTTCCTCATTTTCTTGTTAATGATCTCCTGCTCTATTTTATCTAGGCTTTTGCCATGTATCATATTCCTCATTTTTGGGGAATTTATCTATCGTGTCTTTCATTTGATCAATTTTGGCAGTTGTTCTAATATTTGGGACCTTCTTTTAATAATTAATTATATTAACGCTGTGGATTGTAGTACCAGAAGGGCATCCCATTCCTTATTGAATTCTGGACTACACAGATCTTGTGTTGAGGTCTTAGACAAAAGTAACCCTTTTGGTATTTTTCAATGTTCTATGTATTGGTTCAATGACCTGATCTCCCATCGCTGTCTAAGTTGTTTTTGTAGAAGGGATTCTAATTCCCTAAATGTGTCTGACATTGATCTCTCCTCTAACAGAAAACTGTTTATAATTTCTGATTCATCAAACATAAACGTCTTGACTTTTAGTCATTTATTCTCAATGTGATTCCAAATGTCCATTGTCAGTGTGACGGGAGCTCTACTTCGTTTCGGGTGAAAAAGACAATATATTATAAACAAATATTAGTAAAGTGGCTCCCCTGTTCACTGTCATGGAATGGTGCATTTATCTAAATGACCGACCCTGTCAAAAAATGTTGGTAAATATACATAACATTTTTGACAGGGTGGGTCATTTAGATAAGTGCACCATTCCGTGACAGTGGACAGGGGAGCCACTTTACTAATATTTGCTTATAATATAAAATCAGAAAAAATCTTTGAGTTTGGATCCTTGCTCCCTTCTGGATTCAATTCAGAACTAGAAATCTTTGGTTTCCTGTAGTTTGGCGTATGGCAGGGACGCATGAGATGTCGATGCCAGGCTGTTTTCGAGTGCTTTGATATGATCTCTCATTAGCCCCCTCACACTATATGAGACCTGCTAGTATTAAATAGTTTTAGGATGTCTATATATACAGTTGCAAGAAAAAGTATGTGAACCCTTTGGAATGATATGGATTTCTGCACAAATTGGTCATAAAATGTGATCTGATCTTCATCTAAGTCACAACAATCAAAGTCTGCTTAACCTAATAACACACAAAGAATTAAATGTTACCATGTTTTTATTGAACACACCATGTAAACATTCACAGTGCAAGTGGAAAAAGTATGTGAACCCTTGGATTTAATAACTGGTTGAACCTCCTTTGGCAGCAATAACTTCAACCAAACGTTTCCTTGTAGTTGCAGATCAGACGTGCACAGCGGTCAGGAGTAATTCTTGACCATTCCTCTTTACAGAACTGTTTCAGTTCAGCAATATTCTTGGGATGTCTGGTGTGAATCGCTTTCTTGAGGTCATGCCACAGCATCTCAATCGGGTTGAGGTCAGGACTCTGACTGGGCCACTCCAGAAGGCGTATTTTCTTCTGTTTAAGCCATTCTGTTGTTGATTTACTTCTATGCTTTGGGTCGTTGTCCTGTTGCAACATCCATCTTCTGTTGAGCTTCAGCTGGTGGACAGATGGCCTTAAGTTCTCCTGCAAAATGTCTTGATAAACTTGGGAATTCATTTTTCCTTCGATGATAGCAATCCGTCCAGGCCCTGACGCAGCAAAGCAGCCCCAAACCATGATGCCCCCACCACCATACTTCACAGTTGGGATGAGGTTTTGATGTTGGTGTGCTGTGCCTCTTTTCTCCACACATAGTGTTGTGTGTTTCTTCCAAAAACTCAACTTTGGTTTCATCTGTCCACAGAATATTTTGCCAGTACTGGCATGGAACATCCAGGTGCTCTTGTCCAAACTGTAAACATGCAGCAATGTTTTTTTGGACAGCAGTGGCTTCCTCTGTGGTATCCTCCCATGAAATCCATTCTTGTTTAGTGTTTTACGTATCGTAGATTCGCTAACAAGGATGTTAGCATATGCCAGAGACTTTTGTAAGTCTTTAGATGACACTCTAGGATTCTTCTTCACCTCATTGAGCAGTCTGTGCTCTGCTCTTGCAGTCATCTTTACAGGACGGCCACTCCTAGGGAGAGTAGCAGCAGTGCTGAACTTTCTCCATTTATAGACAATTTGTCTTACCGTGGACTGATGAACAGCAAGGCTTTTAGAGATACTTTTATAACCCTTTCCTGCTTTATGCAAGTCAACAATTCTTGATAGTAGGTCTTCTGAGAGCTCTTTTGTGCGAGGCATCATTCACATCAGGCAATGCTTCTTGTGAAAAGCAAACCCAGAACTGGTGTGTGTTTTTTATAGGGCAGGGCAGCTGTAACCAACTCCTCCAATCTCATCTCATTTATTGGACTCCAGTTGGCAAACACCTCACTCCAATTAGCTCTTGGAGATGTCATTAGTCTAGGGGTTCACATACTTTTTCCACCTGCACTGTGAATGTTTACATGGTGTTTTCAATAAAAACATGGTAACATCAAATTCTTTGTGTGTTATTAGTTTAAGCAAACTGTGATTGTCTATGGTTGTGACTTAGATGAAGATCAGATCACATTTTATGACCAATTTGTGCAGAAATCCATATCATTCCAAAGGGTTCACATACTTTTAATTGCAACTGTGTGTGTGTATATATATATATATATATATATATATATATATATATATATATACAGACGAAAACGGACAGCAACTCCAGTAGTACAAACAAAGATTATTTATTGGGCCACAGTGGCACAGTGAGGCGACGTTTCGGCTCAAAATCCAGAGCCTTTCTCAAGCATCCAAACACAAAGGTGAGTGCACATATAAATAGGTGTACATGATTACAACATTGTAATTACTTGATGTTCACAATTAGTATAAAAATCAATAAACGCATCAATAAACAGTGTTTAAAAAAGTGACAACATACAGCGACAGATCCAGTGATACATGATTATGTGTATAATTCATAATAAATACATACGAAATAACATAATCCATAATATAAATATAAGTGGCTCCAATATAAATCATCTGCTTCAAATCTTCTTTAATGATCTACAATAAAAACAAGGAGGAGCCAGAGGAATGATGGTGACATACCACAGAGTCCGCATGTATCCACATCTCCACGATGGCCACACTTGGCGTCTAGCTGGATGGAGTGCGCAGGCGTCGGCATCTGTCCCTACAGAATCGCGTCATATTGCGTCCTAATACGGCGTGCCTACATCATACCCTGCGCCATCAGATACAAGCTATTCACTCAACTCCAGTGCGCATGTTCAAAGCGCTATGACTGCAGATACGCCATGTTCAGTACTGGACGGATTGCCCATAGTTCCTAAATCTATATTTAGGGTGGCTAGCTGGAGGCAAAAGTAAGGAAAACCACAAACCTCTATCAAGGGATCATGGTAATCCTACATTGGGCGTGCATTATGGTCCCCGACCGACACTCCAGTATCGGTCGTACACCAAGTGCCGCCCCCATCATGCCACCTATAGCCACCCAACAAGGGTTCTCCTTAATGATATATATTATTCAAAGAAACAGGTATGTGAAATGTGTCGGAACATAGCCCGACCTCAACACACAATCCAATCCAGAGATAACCAAAATTGTGGATACAGTCGGATGTAGGATACAGCTTACTTCCATGTGGCAAGACGACACCAAAGCTTCATAGCTCCTTTTCTAATATTCACTAATCATCTGCAACATAATAATAATAATAAAAAATTAATTATATTCAATTGAGAAAGAACAAATACAAGTTAGATCTCATAATAACCTTTGTGTTTGATCAACACCTACAATCAAGTGAAAGACGTGTAGCAAATAACACAAGACATAACAGGGGCAAACCACCTTCTCAAGTACACACCCCTAAATTGAAATCTACATTGAGACCATTTGGCTTTAAGGTGTTTAGCTTGTGTATCCACAGCAGTTCTTTCCTTTTCAATAATAGATTCCTATTGCCCCGTCTGGGCATAGGGATATGATCTATGATCCAGCATTTTAATTGGTGTTCTGTATGATTCATCTCCACAAAATGTTTAGGGATAGGTAGATCCCGACGTTTTTTTCTAATGGTGGAGCGGTGATTATTAAGTCTAGTTTTTAAATCGGTGGAAGTCTCACCTACATACAGTAATTTACAGGGGCAACTCAGAACGTAAATCACATAATTCGAATTACAAGTGAGATAAAAAGGAATTGGATATCTCACATTGGTCTTCGGATGTGTGAAAGTTATGTCTTGTGTTATTTGCTACATGTCTTTCACTTGATTGTAGGTGTTGATCAAACACAAAGGTTATTATGAGATCTAACTTGTATTTGTTCTTTCTCAATTGAATATAATTAATTTTTTATTATTATTATTATGTTGCAGATGATTAGTGAATATTAGAAAAGGAGCTATGAAGCTTTGGTGTCGTCTTGCCACATGGAAGTAAGCTGTATCCTACATCCGACTGTATCCACAATTTTGGTTATCTCTGGATTGGATTGTGTGTTGAGGTCGGGCTATGTTCCGACACATTTCACATACCTGTTTCTTTGAATAATATATATCATTAAGGAGAACCCTTGTTGGGTGGCTATAGGTGGCATGATGGGGGCGGCACTTGGTGTACGACCGATACTGGAGTGTCGGTCGGGGCCATAATGCACGCCCAATGTAGGATTACCATGATCCCTTGATAGAGGTTTGTGGTTTTCTTACTTTTGCCTCCAGCTAGCCACCCTAAATATAGATTTAGGAACTATGGGCAATCCGTCCAGTACTGAACATGGCGTATCTGCAGTCATAGCGCTTTGAACATGCGCACTGGAGTTGAGTGAATAGCTTGTATCTGATGGCGCAGGGTATGATGTAGGCACGCCGTATTAGGACGCAATATGACGCGATTCTGTAGGGACAGATGCCGACGCCTGCGCACTCAATCCAGCTAGACGCCAAGTGTGGCCATCGTGGAGATGTGGATACATGCGGACTCTGTGGTATGTCACCATCATTCCTCTGGCTCCTCCTTGTTTTTATTGTAGATCATTAAAGAAGATTTGAAGCAGATGATTTATATTGGAGCCACTTATATTTATATTATGGATTATGTTATTTCGTATGTATTTATTATGAATTATACACATAATCATGTATCACTGGATCTGTCGCTGTATGTTGTCACTTTTTTAAACACTGTTTATTGATGCGTTTATTGATTTTTATACTAATTGTGAACATCAAGTAATTACAATGTTGTAATCATGTACACCTATTTATATGTGCACTCACCTTTGTGTTTGGATGCTTGAGAAAGGCTCTGGATTTTGAGCCGAAACGTCGCCTCACTGTGCCACTGTGGCCCAATAAATAATCTTTGTTTGTACTACTGGAGTTGCTGTCCGTTTTCGTCTGTATACAAGGGCAAGCAGTGAATTCCCTGGACCTAGCACCCTCTCTCTTTTTGGTGTGAATTGCTGCTGCCATACGTTTTCTTTTTCTTTTATATATATATATATATATATATATATATATATATATATATTTTGTATTTTTTCATTTTCATTTGTTTATCTTATATATATTTAGTTTATATACTTTTACCACCTATTTTATGTTTATAGTTTATTTGATAACCTTGTTTACCGTATTTTTCGCCGTATAAGACGCACCGGCCTATAAGACGCACCTAGGTTTTTGAGGAGGAAAATAAGAAAAAAAATATTTTGAACCAAAAGGTGTGCTTTTGGTGGGTTTTGAACTAATTGTGGTCTGTGGATGGCACTGTTATGGGGGATCTGTGGGTGACGCACTGTTATGGGGGATCTGTGGGTGACGCACTGTTATGGGGGATCTGTGGGTGACGCACTGTTATGGGGGATCTGTGGGTGACGCACTGTTATGGGGGATCTGTGGGTGACACTTATGGGGGATCTGTGGGTGACACTTATGGGGGATCTGTGGGTGGCTCTTATTGGGGTCTCTGTGTATGACAGTTATGGGGGGGATCTGTGGATGACACATATATAGCATCTTATGCTATGTGTCATCCACAGATCCCCTCCATAAGTGTCCCTGTAGTGAATGACCCTCAATACAGGGCTGGGGGTCGCATCTGGCTTTATAATGACAGTGGGGCCCGTGCAGTGACTGTATTCTACTACACGGGCCCCGCTCACTGTATAATCGTATGTCTAATAGTAAATAGTTATGTGCATAATCGCATAATGAGCGGAGTACTTACAACTACAAGCGCTCGCCGAGAGGAGGGAGGAGGCAGGCTGGGAGGATGGGCGCTGCCAGTGTGAGTCATACGTCATGCGCCCACGCCGCCTGCTTCATTCATAAAGTGGGCGGCGCAGGCGCGTGACATATGACTCACACACTGCCAGCGCCCGTCCTCCCAGCCTGCCTCCTCCCTCCTCTCGGCGAGCGTTTGTAGTTGTAAGTACTCCGCTCATTATGCGATTATGTACATAACTATTTACTATTAGACATACGATTATACAGTGAGCGGGGCCCGTGTAGTAGAATAGTCACTGCACGGGCCCCGCTGTCATTATAAAAGCAGACGCCGGCCCCCAGCCCCTCCTCCCTCACAGCTGATACACCCGCCGCGCGGCATCGCGGCGGGTGTATCATTTAAAATCGCAAAATAATTTGCGCAAAAAATTTGCGCAAAAATTTGCGCGAAAATTCGCAAATCGCAAAATAAGCTGCATTCGCCGTATAAGACGCACTGCTATTTTCCCCCCACTTTTGGGGGGGAAAAAGTGCGTCTTATACGGTGAAAAATACGGTATATACTATGCTTTTAAGTTGATATAATATGTGTGTTATCAATTAAAAGTAGAAAATTGTGTAATTGCAAGATAATAACACCCACAGTCCGGTCCAGGTTTTTTATGTTGCATTAGCTCTATGTAAGGAGCGATAGTTCCCTTATTGCCTTATTGTTTTAACCACTGAGGAAGAAACCTACAGTTTTGAAACGCGTCTGGTGATGACGAAACAAGTTGCAGTACTGACTTACCTAGTACAATTGTGATATTGACATACTGAGAGGAGAAAACACATTCTATTTTAATATAGAAGCGGCAGAGATTGGCGCTCTAATATCCTTACTCCGCAGGCGCAAGGAATTGTGTTGGCACAAGCGCGAACTGCAAGCCCCAGCAATCAGCAAACAACAGAGGGGAGGGGAGCAAAGCCAGCGCCAGACAAAATAGGATCGCACCATCTTCCCTGACATTGTCTGTATGCCGTACGACTGAATGAGTAAATCAGGGTACTGGTTAGATGCTCTATAGCACGATCTACTCTGCATGTTGCGACATAAAACCTCTCTCTTGCTGCTGCAACCTCGCTATATGAATCACTCAGTATCAATTGACATATAATTGAAACTAACACTACTATAAATAACTACTGCATCGGGAACGATTAATAATCTACACTAGGAATGGACAATTCCTACCGCATTGTATGAATTGAATCCAGCCCCTCCCCCATTGCGTGAGCTCCGCAATCGGGTGCATAAGAGGGACCGTGACTGTGAAAAGTTAGCAATTTATTAATTATCCTACACATATTGGTTTAAGTTCATATATTTTATATATTTATATTTAGATATTATGTTTTAATAAAGTGTTTATTGATATTCCCCCCGGCCATTTCAATGCAAAGACTATGGGCCCATCTCGCAGGAGAAAGAGCGCACTAAGCAAGCGCTTCTGTCCCCTCGTTCTAGAGATGGTGGGGTTCTGACTGCTGAGAGCCCCCTCTCCAGAAGGGATGTTTAGATGTGGTGCACCCCATTGGGAAATAGTTCCAGAGAGTCAGGGTCTGTAGTAACTAGTATGCCTCTTTACTGGAGGGATTCAGGTGCAAAACAATACAGGCATTTCACTGAGCTGGCTTCTCCAGTCTCCTTCCTGGCAAAAGAAGGGCTTGATGCTGAGAAAAGGCCGGAGCTACCTGTCCCTCTCTCTCTCTCTCTCTCTCTTTCTCTCTCAGAAGGCTGGTACCCTGGACAAAGTCTGGTGACCCAGGATCTGTGTAGAGAATCCCTGTCTCAGTGTCCTCTTCTGGTCACTCAGTAGTCTGGCAGGGTCTTCTCTTCTAAGCACTGGTCCCTAGCTGCAAGACACTCCAGGCTCTGACTGCTCTCCTTATATACCATTTCTAGCTAGTCAGTCTGTCTGGTTTCAGTGGAACTGTGGAAAAATTACCAGCTTCTCACTATTAGGTAGAAAGTCCTAACAGTCTCTCAATATTCATGAACCAAATGTTTAATAGATAACTGTCACACTTAGACCCTAATTTCAATTTTCATATATGTAGTTACTAATAACATGATTTTCCAGAATCAGTTACTATTAGACTGACTTACCCCATATTTAATAAGATTCAGCCCTTAGCAACCAGTCTACATAAAACTGCAATTTCACTATTCAGTTAAGATGGCCGCCACTGCCCTCACCCTGAAGCTAATCCCGCCTGCCCTCACTAGCCAGTAACAATAACCCCCAAAAAGTGTCAGTAACCAGAGCCCTCCCCCTAAAGGGTTAATCTCCTGCAGCACAAAGGGGTCCTGTTACCACATGTTGCTTTCATTTATACACTGAGCAGATGGCAGATCTCCCTTCCCTGGTCTGCGCTGCTTCAGCTCTGCATTCTCCAGCTCTGCTGAGTGAGGGAGCGTCTGCCAAGCGCAGGGACAGGGAGAAGTGCACACAGCCCGGGCACTGTTATCAGCTGCTGGGGAGGACCTGGCTCTAATCATTTACTTACAGTCCCTGGCTGTCAGTAATGTGACCTTGCACGCAGCGTCCTCCGTCCTCCATCCTTCAACACAGAGGACGGACCTGCATAGCAAACTGATTTTAAGCACAGGTAAAAGTAGGTAGTAGAGGGAACAAAACTGTGGAATTAAGGGGTAATTGAATACACAGTGAAAAGTTGAAATAGGGCCACCAAGGAGATATTAATCACCACAATCCAATACTCCCAAAAAAATATATATGACAGTTATACTTTAAGTGATCGCCGATCACGATCATTCAGAATTTTTTCCCCGCCACATTTCTTCCTCGAATACGATGGGTCCCCACTATCCTTCCAGTTTTTAATAATACGTTGGACGGTTCTTAGCCCAATTTTAGTAGTTTCTGCAATATCCTTAGATGTTTTCTCTGCTTGATGCATGCCAATGATTTGACCCTTCTCAAACAGACTGACATCTTTTTCACGACCACGAGGTGTTTGACATGGTTGTATAAGAAATGAGAAGCAATTCATCGTACCAGTTTTCGGCGCAGGCGCAGTGACTGTCTGAACGCTCCCTGCGCCGGCATCTCCACTGCGCCGGCATCTCCACTGCGCCTGCGCTATCTGTTCCTCGGAGCACTCTGACGTAATCGGCGCAGGCGCAGTGGAGATGTCTGTGCAGGGAGCGGTCAGACATTCACTGCGCTTGCGCCAAATACAGACGCGCACGGCGCAGGCGCGAAAATTTGTCCGCTGGCTCAGAGGGAGGATCGCATTCCAGAGGAGATGGGTGGGCTGGAGGGACGCGCTGGGCGGCATTTTGTGTGAGTAGACCGAGCCTCTAGGTGCTGAAAAGACGCCCCCATAGCACCTAGAGGCTCATTAGCATATCAATAAATGTTCGTTTTTTAGGCAAACGGCTGCACACAAAGCTATTATATTAGGATTGTTTGGCAGAGCAGACACTAGCGGATCGCTAGTGTCTGAAAGCTAATTATGTCAAAACGAGGTGATAGAAACCCTTTAAATAACTTGTTGCAGCTGAAAGATAATCGCCCGGCAGTAATTATCCAATAGAAGGCTCAGAACTATTTGCTTTGTTAAATCCAGGTGGCAACTTTATTTTTGGACAGGCAGTGTATAAAAGGCAGCTACACGGTATTAAACAGCATAATTCAGTGCAAGTTAACCCTTTAAAGTGAAATAAAGTAAGGAGTTAATGACTTTGCATAGGAGAAACGGGGGCAAATGTCCACAAATGTCCAACTTCAAAGTAGTTTGATAAATCTCCCCCACACAAAAAAAGAAAGAAACTGTTTTGTATCACCACATCCCAAGACCGATAACTTATATTTTTCACTCTATAGAGATGTGTGATAGCTTAATTTTTGTAGCATGGCTTGTACTTTTCACTGGTAGTAATTTTTTGTTATTGCGTTGATCGTAAGGGATAAATTATATGATAACTGTGTAGTGCATATCGTTACACATGTAATGATACCAAATATGTTGAGGGAATTGTGTTTTTGCAAAAAAAAAAATTCAACAGAAAAGGGTGCATCTTTTCAATAATTTTTTTTTTTTAATTCAATAAAATTTATTTAAATTTACTTGTCCCATGTGTCTCCAGCGATGCCCCTTTTTTCTTCCACTGTTTTTAAATTCCAATTTTGTTAATGGGGTTTTCTGGGATTTTACAGTATCTGATGGTGGGGGTCCGACACCTTGGACCGCCGGTGATTAGCTGTTTGAGAAGGCACCGGCTCTCCTGTAAGCTCCATGGTCTTCTCCGTGCTTACAAAGCACAGCGCCGTACATTGTATAGTGGCCACGCTTGGTATTGCACTCAGCCTCATTCACTTCTATGACCAGCTTCGTCCACTACACAATGGATGGAGCTGTGCAGTTACGGCACCGGAGCTACTGCAGAACCGCTGATCGGTGGTGGTATGGGATGTGACACCCCCGCTGATCTGATATTGGTGGGCTTTCCTGAGGATAGGATATCAATGGTGAAATTCCGGAATACCCATTTAAGCTTTGCAGATGCTTAGCAGACTGTTCTGCATGACGCAGGGGGCAACGCATGACTGATGAAGCCTCTCGTAACATTTAGTGCCGTCTCCCCCCCCCCCCAGCTCTCATAGACACCTTATTAATCTTTAACTCGATTTACAAAAAGAGGTGATGAGTCTGAACCTGTCCATTGTTCTGGAATCTCCATGGAGGAAATCCAAAGAGGCTCGGCTGACCTCACCTCGGCGCCCTCCGCGGACAAATAAATATACCGTACAGTGCCATATAATATGATGCCCGCATCACAGTGCCGTACAGTGATGAGCTCTTCCATTCTGTTCTACACAGTATATACTGTCCCTATCATACACTGCAAAATCAATACACAATGTAAATACCGCCACACAGTGCTCCGATGATACCAACATACAGTGACCATGAAAATGCAATATGCTGGTGAGGGTAGCAAGACCAATCACAGGTAACCTGTGGTCAGCAGGCGGCCTGTTTAAATAACCCCTACAGGTGAGTCACGTGACATGGCCAGCGTCATGTGACTAGTATTGCGCATAATACAGCTGAGCGCCGATTCATTATTATCGGCGCTCAAATCCCCTGCTGCTCATTGTCTAGCGGACAGAGGACGCCGGCCACGCTGAGGAGGCGTGCGCCCGCCCCCTGGTCACCATGGAGACGAGGACGCCGACCACGTCCTCGCTCCGCTATATGCTCGGGATGCCGGCAGCAACCAATCTAGGTTTAACTATTCTTGGCGCGCCCACTCCATTAAATACCTTGGTATACACCTCACTGCTACCTATTCCCCCCTATATAAGGCAAACTTCCCCCCTATGCTATCGGAAATGTCAAAATTATTAGACAAATGGAAAGCCTACCAATTTCCTTCATGGGCCGTATAGCGGCGATCAAAATGTCCACCCTCCCTAAATTTCTATATCTATTTGAAACACTCCCAGTGAGGGTACCAGCCGTGATCCTTCGCTCGACTCGATCTGCATTAATAAACTTTGTCATAATAGACTCTGATGGCAACGATCTCCAAAGGGGGGCTTGCACTTCCCAACATACAATTATACTACTTAGCGACTCACCTAAGGCATATTGCCTCTTGGTCTACACCAGGCATCCTCAAACTGCAGCCCTCCAGCTGTTGCAAAACTACAACTCCCAGCATGCCCCAAAAGCCTACAGGTATCAGCCTACAGCAGGGCATTGTGGGAGTTGTAGTTTTACAACAGCTGGAGGGCCGCAGTTTGAGGATGCCTGGTCTACACTATACTCATAAAACCGGTGGACTGAAGTCGAGCGGTTGTGGCTGGTGCCAACTCACCCGTGGTCCTTGATTTGGGGTCCCAACTACCCCAACTTAATTGCTCAGCCCAATGGCATTCACTAGGGAGATTTGGTACAGAAGGAGAATTAGATATGGCCTTGCCACACCCCGCTCACCCCTTACGCTATTTCTCTTTACTCCTCTCTTACCGGATAGCTCGGGAGCAGGGATGGTTAGACCGTGGACAGCTGCAGGATCATGGCCCCTTGCTGACCTGAAGGACCCCTTCTCGACCAGGATCCTATCTTTTGAGGATCTCCAGGCTAAATTCCTCCTGCCACATACTGTGGCATTTCAATACCGCAGAATCCTGAATTATTGCAGAAGTGTGCTAGGGACATTAGACGTCCCGACCCTCTCCCATTTTGAACGAGTATGTACCCATGTTCCATCGTCTAGAGGACTTATCTCTGATACATTTCAGATTCAGATTTCATTTGAATATCCTGCAGATTTTAAACACTCCTACATGCGGAAATGGGAGAACTGGTTGCAAACGGAGCTCCCACCACAGACCTGGCATTGTATCTGGAAGAGGGCACACTCTAGCTCCTCTTGCATAACTTACAGGGAAAACCAGCTAAAGATTCTCACACACTGGTACCATACACCAGAATTGCTGCATACCCTAAACCCTGTATTGCTAGATGTCTGCTGGAGATGCTCCCGACCAGGGGCTTCCTCATACTATGTTTTCTGGACATGCTTGGAGATAGTACCCTACTGGATGCAGGTGATAAGGGTAGCTCAGGAAACGCTAAATTTATGTATATTGAGGGATCCTATGGTACTTCTATTAAATGTGGTACTGGTGACGCTAGAGGGTAAGGACGCCAGGCTGCTCCTCCATATCCTAACGGCCACAATGTGCCTCATTGCCCTATTCTGGAAGTGTTCAATTCCTCCTTCTAGATCAGACCTGTATACTCCGATCCAGGACATTTGCTCCTCAGAATATCTAGTTGCCCTCCAGCGGGGCACAGTGGAAAAGTTCTTAAAGATTTGGCAGCCCTGGGACTCATGCCTACCGCTACTGCCTTTATACCGTAGTCCTGGATTGAGGTTTTCTTTCTTTAAAAAAAAATTTGTTTTTTTTTTTCTTTTTCTTTTTGTTAATTTATTTATGTTCATTACATTGCTGTTTGACAAAATATTCACTAAACGAAATAAAATCTAAGTTGGAAAAAAAAATTAAAGCTGAGGATCCTTGTGGATGATCAGTGCGTGAACTCCCTCCTGCCTGCAAATCTGCAAATTGCATCTTCTCCAAGTAAAACGGAATCATTTTTCCAGCAGGAATAATATCTGGTATTAAAGGGTCTATAGTTGCGTCCCTCCCTGGTGGTCCAGTGCAGTAAACAGGAAAATGGTCACACCCTTTGTGATCAAGAGAAATAAATGGCTAATGATTACATCCATAGTGGTCTAGCGGAGTGAAGGGGTTAATGGTAACATCTTTTGTGGTCTAGGGTAGTAATGGGGTACATGGTTACCTTCCTGGTGGTGTAGGGCAGAAAAGGGGTTAATGGTAACATACTTTGTGATTGGTATGGAAGCACGCCATGCCTGCTGCCATCCTGCTGTCCATGGCAGGTATGGGTGCAGCATCTCTCACTGTCCTCCTGCTGCCATTACTGCCAGGGTCCAGAGAGTTCAGTCCCTCCAGTTCTATGTGTGTCCTGCCTGCAGGCTACTGCCTGCTAGTAAAGTTCCTCCCTGTTAAAGGGCCACATGTGCTGGCCCTTTAACACTCAGCAATAGTCTATGGTTGACCATCTGCGGGTCTATAAGGCACCTTCCAAAGAAGGAAGGTGCCTGATCATTAGATTATCTAGTGTGCTAATACCAAGTGAAGGTGTTCTTCTGATTGTCTGCCTATGTAATGATCTCTGCCTGTTTACCAACTCTGACTCTCCACTGCTCAACTTGATTTCAGCCTGTCAACTATTGTGACCAATTGCTGCCTGCCCTCATCTCAGACTAGTTTTACGGATATGCACTCCCACAGCCCTGACCTTTGCCTGTTTCCTAACTATGAGTAATGCCTGAGCCCTTTGTGCTTCAGACCGGTGTCTCTGACCTCATTGGGTCAGCTGTCAACCACTTCAGGACTATTCCAAGAAGTAGCGACCTAATGGCTCCCCTGCAGTGAAGTCCAGATCCCTGTATAGGAGTTAAAGCTGGGTAAATACCAAGGGACTGCCAGAAGGTCTGGCCCCAAGTCAAACTGGTTGGTTAGCAAAGTGGTTTTATACCCACTGTTTCAGTGATCTAGGACAATTAAGGGGATAATGGTCACATCCCTGGTGGTCTAGAGCAACAGAGGTGGTTAATGGTCACTTTTTCGTTAACTATAGTAGTAGCCAGGTGGTCTGGGGCAGCAAAGAGGCTAATGACAACATTCATTGAGATCTATGGTAATGTAGAACTTAATGGTTGCATCCTGGTAGTCCAGGGCATCAAAGGGATTAATGGTAACATTCTTTGTGATCTAGGGTAGTGATGGAGTATATGGTCACATCCCTGGTGGTCTATGGCAGCAAAAGGTTTAATGGTAACATTCTTTAAGATCTGTTGTAATGAAGGAGTTATATCCTGGTGGTCTACTGCTGCAAAGTGGTTAAAGGTAGGATATGTAATTATCTAGGATAATGAAGGGGTTTAAAATGATATCCCTGCTGGTCTTGGGAAGGGAAGGGTTTAATAGTTGCATCCTTGGTGATCTGGGGTAATGAAGGGGTTTATGATTATATCCCTGCTGGTCTTGGGAAGGGAAGGGTTTAATGGCAGCATCCTTGGTGATCCAGAGTAATGGAGGGGTTTATGGTTACACCCCTGCTGATATTGGGCAGAGAAGGAATCATAAGGAAAACAATCTGACTATGATAATGCAATGTAATGTTTGAGAAATCCGCCTGTAAAAAGGGGGGGGGGGGAGGGGGTGAGAGAAGCAGCATGTTTGTTTTAGAACCACCTGTGGCCAATGGGGGGGGGGGGGCATACCTCCTTTGTACCCCTGTGCATATGAATGGGCTGCACTATATGTGTGCCCCTACTTTAACCCCATGGGGCTTTTTAGTGAGTGATGCCCCCTTATGTTTTGATTGCATTATCACTTTTTGTTCCGGCAGTAGTCTATTACAGCTTATTACATGTGTTAATTATATGTTGAGATTCATGTAGTCAGTCTGGAAACCTTTTCAATCATGACTCATTAGTCTCACTTCTCCAGAATAGAAAAAAAAGGTCCAGTAATTCAATTTAATCAATTGTAAATCTGACATCTGGGCAGTGAACCGGGTTGTGATCTGTGCAGCGATTTGTGAAGCTGAGATATTCACGTGGAAGCCTCTAATAGACATCAAGAGAAGTCGCTGTTCAATAATCCGGAGTAATCTACAGCATATACTCAATACAAGTCAATCACATGCAGATGTGTGCACAGCTTCTGGTCTGCCCCAACCTTCACCCTCCTTCAGACTCCTTGTCTTACAAGGATCCCCGTGTGACAGGTTTAGTAAATTACAGTAAATTGCATACCTACTGCACGCCCCTGACAGCTACCGTCTCGTAAATTATATAATTAGTATCTGACAGGTGCAGTCTTCATATAGGAAGATTAACTAGAAAACGGAGTTACACTGTAGCAAATAAGACAAAATATACATTAATGTGAACTAAACACAGCAGCAGCTACAGAAATCTCTCTGCTGGCTTGTTACAATGTATCAGCCCGGAGTCCACACTGATACATTGCAGCACAGTTTTTGTTTGTTGTGTTTAGCTCACAGAGCATTGTCTAGACTGGATACAACTAAGCTAGTTTGTTACAATGTATCAGTCTGGAGTCCGGGCTGTTTAGCTCACAGAGCATTGTCTACACCGGATACAACTGTGCTAGTTTGTTACAATGTATCAGTCTGGAGTCCGGGCTGTTTAGCTCACAGAGCATTGTCTACACCGGATACAACTGTACTAGTTTGTTACAATGTATCAATCTGGAGTCCGGGCTGTTTAGCTCACAGAGCATTGTCTAGACTGGATACAACTCTGCTAGTTTGTTACAATGTATCAGTCTGGAGTCCAGGCTGTTTAGCTCACAGAGCATTGTCTAGACTGGATACAACTGTGCTAGTTTGTTACAATGTATCAGTCTGGAGTCCGGACTGTTTAGCTCACAGAGCATTGTCTAGACTGGATACATCTCTGCTAGTTTGTTACAATGTATCAGTATGAAGTCCTGGCTGTTTAGCTCACAGAGCATTGTCTAGACTGGATACAACTGTGCTAGTTTGTTACAATGTATCAGTCTGGAGTCCAGGCTGTTTAGCTCACAGAGAATTGTCTAGACTGGATACAACTGTGCTAGTTTGTTACAATGTATCAGTCTGGAGTCCAGGCTGTTAGCTCACAGAGCATTGTCTAGACTGGATACAACTGTGCTAGTTTGTTACAATGTATCAGTCTGGAGTCCGGGCTGTTTAGTTCACAGAGCATTGTCTAGGCTGGATACAACTGTGCTAGTTTGTTACAATGTATCAGTCTGGAGTCCGGGCTGTTTAGCTCACAGAGCATTGTCTAGACTGGATACAACTCTGCTAGTTTGTTACAATGTATCAGTCTGGAGTCCAGGCTGTTTAGCTCACAGAGAATTGTCTAGACTGGATACAACTGTGCTAGTTTGTTACAATGTATCAGTCTGGAGTCCAGGCTGTTAGCTCACAGAGCATTGTCTAGACTGGATACAACTGTGCTAGTTTGTTACAATGTATCAGTCTGGAGTCCGGGCTGTTTAGTTCACAGAGCATTGTCTAGGCTGGATACAACTCTGCTAGTTTGTTACAATGTATCAGTCTGGAGTCCAGGCTGTTTAGCTCACAGAGAATTGTCTAGACTGGATACAACTGTGCTAGTGTGTTACAATGTATCAGTCTGGAGTCCAGGCTGTTAGCTCACAGAGCATTGTCTAGACTGGATACAACTGTGCTAGTTTGTTACAATGTATCAGTCTGGAGTCCGGGCTGTTTAGTTCACAGAGCATTGTCTAGGCTGGATACAACTGTGCTAGTTTGTTACAATGTATCAGTCTGGAGTCCGGGCTGTTTAGCTCACAGAGCATTGTCTAGACTGGATACAACTCTGCTAGTTTGTTACAATGTATCAGTCTGGAGTCCAGGCTGTTTAGCTCACAGAGAATTGTTTAGACTGGATACAACTCTGCTAGTTTGTTACAATGTATCAGTCTGGAGTCCGGGCTGTTTAGCTCACAGAGCATTGTCTAGACTGGATACAATTCCACTTGTCAGCTGAGAGAAGGACTAGGAATGGTCAGGTTTACTGCATCTAAATGGAAAATAAAGGGTGTCCTTGTTCAATGACTGCAAGCACATATAATGAAAATGATGAAGAATCGAAACATAAAGGGACACATTTATTAAGTCCCACATTTTAGATGCCGGTCTCATGAAGCCCCTGAGCTGGCAGTGGATTGCCGAAGTTATGCAGAGGCTCCGGCCTCTACATAACTTTGGTGGATCCACCACCACTTCTAAATGTAAGACAGCTTCCTCCCTAGCCAATAACATGCCGTGATGGTCTGTGTGAGGGGCCCAGGCATTTGGGAGGCATTTTGGGGGTTGGATAACCCCTTTAAAGGGGTTGCCTGGGTTTACATCCCTGGCCTCAGTAATAATCTGCAGCGACTGGGCCGCAGGGTCAATATGTGAGTTATGGTGGGCCGAAGGGGGTAGTAGTTCTGTAGCGCTCCCTGGGCCAGCGTGCAGTGAATGGAAGGACAGCACCAGTCCTTTCAGGGCACACACTGTTGTTCAGGGACTCTCGCCAGATGGCGGTTGAGGTGCCCTTGGTGGTGTGGTTTTTAAGGTGGAGGCAGGGTCCCTGGTGTTCATGAGGTGCAATGGAGGATAGTGACGAATAAGGAGAGAGTCAGGAGTTACTGAACAAACTGGAACTTGACTTGAATGATTGCCTTGAGGCAGTTATAATCCAGTAGTCGTGCTTTGGTTCACAATAAAGAATGCTGAGCTGCAAATCCCAAAAACAGGCTCGGTAGGGCTGGTTAATACAGGCTTAGGTTCGGCTGGTGTGAGAGAGATACCTTCCTTAGCTGTGGCTTCCCTCCAATAACCCAGACTTCCGGACCTTGATCAGAACTTTGCAACCACACAGGGCAGTCTCCCTAGCGGCAGGCATCAGTCTTCTGCTCCATTCTTTGGACAGGTTGTCTTAAAGTCCACTTCGTCACTGGCTGGACAGTGGAACTACAGAAAGGATCCAGTAACCTTGGCCTTGATTCTGTCTCTATATTGCCCTCTTGGAGAGTGCCCAGGGGCCACACATCAGCAGCTACATACTTTACTTTACTTCTCCCCTCCACTAAGCTCTCATCTCTCTTCCTGTGACTGGCCTGTTCTATACTGTATATAAACTGTATGATATTATGGCACCACCTAGTGGTGACTGGGTGTAATGCAGTTGCCAGCCTGTTGTGAGGAATTTGCAGCTATTACAGACAATATTGACATAGCATGACATGACATTATAAAAGATTTAGGGGCCCACTTCTAAGACTACATGCACACGACCGTGCTGTTTTTTGCAGTCCACAAATCGCAGTTCCACAAAGAAACGGAAGCCGTCTGTGTGCCTTCCGCAATTTGCGGATCGGAACAGGCGGCCCATTGTAGACATGCCTATTCTTGTCCGCAAAACGGACAAGAATAGGACATGATATATTTTTTTGGGCGGGGCCACGGAACGGTGCAACGGATGCGGACAGCACACCGAGTGCTGTCCGCATCTTTTGCGGCCCCATTGAAGTGAATGGGTCCGCACCCGAGCCGCAAAAACTGCGGCTCGGATGCGGACCCGAAAAACGGTCGTGTGCATGAGGCCTAACACAGAGCGGGACACTGTACATGTGCCACATGTTGCCAGTGGTTGACTGCAGCAGTGTCCACTGTGTTGATGACATCACAGGGAACACCTGTGGCACTGGGAATGAAATAGGTACATATCTGATATTTTATTTAATATTATGGACAGCCCCTTTAATCCTGTCCTCCTTGCACCATATATTGTTTTGGAAAAGGGGATAGTTCTGGAATAGTTGGATCACAGGGCCCCATTATTGTGTCGAGGATCCTGTGCTACACCAGGGGCTGACCTGCCGATAATCCAGGAACAGCCCTTTGCTGGTTAAAAGAAATGGCACACAGGAGACTGTATCTTTGCAATACGCCAGCGGTTCTAGATGTACAGTTGGCTACTGGGGGCGGAAGAAGGCAATCTGCATATCTATGTCTACTATCCCAGTCCTTGCTATGTGGATATATGATGAAGGTGAGCCCGTGGTGTCCCATAGTGCTTAAGTTAGGGGCGTTATGGTTCCTTTCAACCCTCCTCGCCCTGAAATTACTGAATGACTGGTTTCATTGCTGCACACAGACGTGTAGGAGGTTTCTCGAGAACAGGCCATGGAAATTAATTCAACATGTAATAATCAACTTTAATTAAAACCTAAAATGTAATAAACGGGTCAATAACTAGCTGGCGATCATCAGATCTGAAGGAACCTTGGCTATTTGCTATGCAGTAATTATTATCTCCATGTTAATCATTATAGTGGTCAATACTGCAACAGTCTATCATTTTGGCTACAACTTAGGCGGGGTGCTGGATATCCTTAAAGAAGCCAACTGTGTATGGAGACTTATATAGGTAATGCTCCATGGGAATAGAACATGCAGATAGCTATCTCCAAGGAAAAGTGAACCATCTCGCTAGCGCCACCTTGTGGAGGTGGCTCCCAATCCTACTTTTAAACAAGCCTTGAGATATGACAAAGGAGTATAGGCAGGCCATATAGCGTAGACAGCTGATTCTGGGTACTTGCCCCTTGTCAGTACGCAGTAGGAGTCTAGGTGGCCAGGTGCGATGGCTTAGGCCGGGTCTCTTTAAAGAGACTGATGTGTACTTCCAGTAGGTCTCCATACACAGCTGCTCTCTTATAGGAGACCCAGCATCCTGCCTAAGCTCCATCCAAGCCAACATACCCAACCAGTCGGAATCCTACTCTGTACTGATCGGGACAAGCACCCCGAAAGAACTGTCTGTAGATGGATATTTGGCATGGCTATATTCATTGCTATATCTGAAAGTCAGCTACTTCCACAAGGTGGCGCTAACAAGATGATTCCCTTTCCCTGGGACATACCTCTTTGCATATTTTGGCTGCAACAAAGTCCTTTCAACAAAAAATGCAATGCTCCTGATAGCAGCTTTACTGCAGGCCATAAATATGTATAAGCGCTGACAATGGTTTACCATGACAAAAGGCAGCATATATCTCAGCTGTCAGCGCTGAAGTGGCCTAAGACTGTAAAAGCCACTTACATCACATACAAGAATAACTGAGGAGGTAAGTCACTACTGCTGCCCTGAGACAAACAAGGAGAGGACATGATGTATGGACATCAGAAAGGGAATCTCCATCTTTGAACATAATGCCATTTCTAGGTCCCCATTCTGTTCTGATGAATTTCTAAATATATTTTTATAGTTGTCAGATTGTAATTTTTCTCATATAGAGCTCCAAATGCAACATGCAAAGAGTTACATTCTAAAGTTCTGCTATCTGCAGTCACCACTAGAGGGAGCTCAGGAGATTACTACATACAGATATATACAGCCACCACTAGAGGGAGCTCCGGAGATTACTACATACAGATATATACAGCCACCACTAGAGGGAGCTCAGGAGATTACTGCATACAGATATATACAGACACCACTAGAGGGAGCTCAGGAGATTACTACATACAGATATATACAGTCACCACTAGAGGGAGCTCTGGAGATTACTGTATATATATATATATATATATATATGGAGCTCAGGAGATTACTATATCCAGATATATACAGCCACCACTAGAGGGAGCTCAGGAGATTACTACATCCAGATATATACGAGAGGGAGATGAAGAGCTTAGTGCATACAGATATATACAGCCACCACTAAAGGGAGCTCAGGAGATTACTGCATGCAGATATATACAGTGGCCACTAGAAGGAGCTTAAGAGATTACAATATACAGATGTAGCTGAGCTAAAATTGACTCTGATGTCAGTGTTCTGTCAGTTATCTCATGACAAAAGCCATTGAACTCTATTGAAAAGTCAATTAACATTTCCTTGTCATTGTTTACTTGATGCGTTAACCAACAAGTTTAGCTCGTCTGCACCTGTACAGGCATATACAGCCATCTCTAGAGAAAGCTTGAGATTACTGCATACAGATATATACAGCTACCACTAGAGGGAGCTCAGGAGATTACTGCATACAGATATATACCTCCACCACTAGAGGGTGCTCAGGAGATTACTGCATAGAGATATATACAGCCACCACTAGAGGGAGCTCAGGAGATTACTACATACAGATATATACAGCCACCACTAGAGGGAGCTCAGGAGATTACTGCATACAGATATATACAGCCACCACTAGAGGGAGCTCAGGAGATTACTACATACAGATATATACAGCCACCACTAGACGGAGCTCAGGAGCTTACTGAGTACAGATATATACAGCCATCACTAGAGGCAGTTCAGGAGACTACTGCATACAGATAAAAATAGCCACCATTAGAGGGAGCTCAGGAGAAATATACAGCCACCACACCATTCTAATATACTGGTAAAGTTATATACTTTGGACTGGATACCAAGGGGCACTATACAGGGAGTGCACAATTATTAGGCAAGTTGTATTTTTGAGGATTAATTTTATTATTGAACAACAACCATGTTCTCAATGAACCCAAAAAACTCATTAATATCAAAGCTGAATATTTTTGGAAGTAGTTTTTATTTTATTTTTTTGTTTTAGCTATTTTAGGGGGATATCTGTGTGTGCAGGTGACTATTACTGTGCATAATTATTAGGCAACTTAACAAAAAAACAAATATATACCCATTTCAATTATTTATTTTTACCAGTGAAACCAATATAACATCTCAACATTCACAAATATACATTTCTGACATTCAAAAACAAAACAAAAACAAATCAGTGACCAATATAGCCACCTTTCTTTGCAAGGACACTCAAAAGCCTGCCATCCATGGATTCTGTCAGTGTTTTGATCTGTTCACCATCAACATTGCGTGCAGCAGCAACCACAGCCTCCCAGACACTGTTCAGAGAGGTGTACTGTTTTCCCTCCTTGTAAATCTCACATTTGATGA
This sequence comes from Bufo gargarizans, assembly GCF_014858855.1. Taxonomy (NCBI): domain Eukaryota; kingdom Metazoa; phylum Chordata; class Amphibia; order Anura; family Bufonidae; genus Bufo; species Bufo gargarizans. The sequence goes on along the minus strand of NC_058080.1, from coordinate 756,467,527 downwards.
TGGACCACAGGTTCTCAATGGGGTTCAGATCAGGTGAACAAGGAGGCCATGTCATTAGATTTTCTTCTTTTATACCCTTTCTTGCCAGCCACGCTGTGGAGTACTTGGACGCGTGTGATGGAGCATTGTCCTGCATGAAAATCATGTTTTTCTTGAAGGATGCAGACTTCTTCCTGTACCACTGCTTGAAGAAGGTGTCTTCCAGAAACTGGCAGTAGGACTGGGAGTTGAGCTTGACTCCATCCTCAACCCGAAAAGGCCCCACAAGCTCATCTTTGATGATACCAGCCCAAACCAGTACTCCACCTCCACCTTGATGGCGTCTGAGTCGGACTGGAGCTCTCTGCCCTTTACCAATCCAGCCACGGGCCCATCCATCTGGCCCATCAAGACTCACTCTCATTTCATCAGTCCATAAAACCTTAGAAAAATCAGTCTTGAGATATTTCTTGGCCCAGTCTTGACGTTTCAGCTTGTGTGTCTTGTTCAGTGGTGGTCGTCTTTCAGCCTTTTTTACCTTGGCCATGTCTCTGGAGTATTGCACACCTTGTGCTTTTGGGCACTCCAGTGATGTTGCAGCTCTGAAATATGGCCAAACTGGTGGCAAGTGGCATCTTGGCAGCTGCACGCTTGACTTTTCTCAGTTCATGGGCAGTTATTTTGCGCCTTGGTTTTTCCACACGCTTCTTGCGACCCTGTTGACTATTTTGAATAAAACGCTTGATTGTTCGATGATCACGCTTCAGAAGCTTTGCAATTTTAAGAGTGCTGCATCCCTCTGCAAGATATCTCACTATTTTTGACTTTTCTGAGCCTGTCAAGTCCTTCTTTTGACCCATTTTGCCAAAGGAAAGGAAGTTGCCTAATAATTATGCACACCTGATATAGGGTGTTGATGTCATTAGACCACACCCCTTCTCATTACAGAGATGCACATCACCTAATATGCTTAATTGGTAGTAGGCTTTCGAGCCTATACAGCTTGGAGTAAGACAACATGCATAAAGAGGATGATGTGGTCAAAATACTCATTTGCCTAATAATTCTGCACTCCCTGTAGATGGTTTACACTAAATACTGATTAACCGCTATGTTCACAGTAAGAAACACACTTTATATGATTTTTTTATTGCAATATATTATGTGAGCCATTGGCAGAAGTGAAACATTTTATATGTGGTAATGCAGCAGCAGTGTGGGTGTTAAACTGCCAGCATCCTCATACAAGCTAGCATGTTTACCAGAGGGAATAAATAGAACTGCAGGCAAACCCTCATGAAGAGACGCATGAAAGCTACTCCAGAGAGAGAGAGATGTTACAAGTGTGAGTTGGAAGAAGCTGCAGATTCCTGGGTGTAGCTAGCTAACAGTAGAGGTGTGTGGCACTATGCATAAAGGTTCACCACCTCAGGGCCTAGATAGGGCAAATATGCAGCTGAGCATCACAGAGAAGTTGAACTGGGATACAGGGGTAGAAAGAAGCCACATAGTCCTTGCATCCTGATAGAAGCCTGCATAGCAGATTGTGACCAAGACAAGCCAGCCAGGTGCCAGGTACGCCATGCTGAGGCAACTGTGTGCAAAACAATGCTGCTGTTATAAATTGAATGTAGATCGTTTGTGACTTGGGGCCACTTCTAAGGGAGCTAAGGTCTTCACCCTTTAACCTCTACACAGGGATCTGAACTCTGCTGCAAGAGAACTATGAGACTGCTACCTATTAGAGTAATTTCTGTTCAGTAGACTGCTGAACCACAGGGATCAAGAGACACTACAGTAGTATGAAACACAGAGGAGTCATGCAAAACTGTAGTCAGGGACGGTCAGGGCAGGCAGAGTTCATGCAATCCAAAGTCAGTCTGAGGGTCAGGGCCAGTGTTGGACTGAAGTCCCTTGGGCCCACCAGAGGAAATTATCCACCCTCTGTGTATATAGAACCTTATGGGCCCTGTTCTATTAGGGGCCCGTTATTGTCAGAGCTTTGGCCCACAGGAGGATCCTCTGGAACTCTGGTGGGCCAGTCTGACCCTGGTCAGGATGGGCAACTCGGCGTCAGTACTGAGATCAGGCAGAGGTTAGGTCAGAGAAGAGTCAAATCCAAAGACAGGTAGAAGTCAGTACACAGGAGAGCAAAAAAGACAAATAGTGCACCTTTGCAGGGAACTAGACTATTCGAACCTATTGCTCAGGCACCCTTCCAAAGATACCTTAAAGGGGTTCTACAGTTATTTTAAACTGATAATCTATCCTCTAGATAGATCATCAGCATCTGATCGGCGGGGGTCCGACACCCAGGACCCCCGCCGATCAGCTGTTTGAAAAGGCAGCGGCACCAGCAGTAGTAGCCTTCTCGCTGTTTACCGCAGGCCCAGTGACGTCACGACTAGTATTACTGCCCTGGGGGGGGGGATAAGCTCTGTTTACTTGAATAGAGCTTAGCCCTGCCCAGGCCAGTAATACTAGTCGTGACGTCACTGGGCCTGTGGTAAACAGCGAGAAGGCTACTTACTGCTGGCGCTGCTGCCTTTTCAAACTGCTGATCAGCGGGGGTCCCGGGTGTCGGACCCCCGCCGATCAGATGCTGATGATCTATCCAGAGGACAGACCTCAGTTTAAAATAACTGCAGAACCCCTTTAAATACTCACAACTGACATCATGCTCTGCTCAGCTCTTTTTGGCATCCCATGGAGGTGCTCTGTTTGGCACCTCCCTTGACACTCTGCCTCCTCAGGTGTCTACTCTGGATTCTAAATGTCTGCTTCTTATTTTACATTTAACTGTTAATTTAAAGGGGTTGTCTCATCATGGACAATGGGGGCATATCGCTAGGATATGCCCCCATTGTCTTATAGGTGCTGGTCCCACCGCTGGGACACGCATCTATATTGAGAACGGAGCCCGGCAAGGTGGTGGCTGGAGGACTCCGGTCTGGCCACCACCAAGACGGCTCCCCATAGAAGTGAATTGGAGCATACTGCGCATGCGCGGCCCCCACTCCCATTCATTTCTATGAGGCTGACGGAAATAGCCGCAGTGCGCCCTCCGTTCTCGATATAGGTGCGGGTCCCAGCAGTGGGACCAGCACCTATAAGACAATGGGGGCATATCCTAGTGATATTCCCCCATTGTCCATGATGAGACAACCCCTTTAAGAAAAATCCTATCCACAGTTATTGTGATAGACATGATGGCAGCACGCATGGAGAAGCAAGCATGGTACTGAGGAGAATAAGGATGGATTGTTGTCACACGGAGCTGCATACGCTTCCCATTTTCTGTTACCCTAGCATGATGAGAGTTTTCCACATCAGACATATGGAGGAGAATCCTGTTTATTATTATAAGACTGTCTGTTCCCACAGAGAAATTTCAATTATAAAATGTCTATTGGCATTGAGAGCTGCTCCTGCAATAGTTTACACATTTAGACATTTTCTGGATTAAAGGCGAGTTACATCGTATTAATGGATGCCTGTCGCTTCGAGGGAATATACATATTTTACAATAATATAATTAGAGATTAGCGAAGTTTTGAAACATTTGATTTGACAACTTTGCCGAAGTTAGCCAAGAAATTCGATTTGTTACTACTTAATTTGTCACAAATCTCTATAAATCAGATATGCCCGGGCCACTCTGCATTAGGGTACGGCCAATAAAGACTGCAATGTATAGTCCTTCTTCATTGTTAATGACCGCACCACACCTTTAAGGCACCTTTAAACAGGGGTTGATGCTGGTCTTGGGTTTGGCTGATTAGGTGGGGGCACAATATACAGATTATTGCTGTTCTTACCTGAAATTTCCTGCAGGTTATTTGACAGTAAACAGAATATTAATCAGCTCTGGCATACCCACTTCTCCAACCCCCGCGCTCTCCTGCCCTACAGGTGGGAGCCCTTCTTCTGCCATTTGCTTTTCCTCCTTTTCCACATCATCTAATATCAATGTGAATATGTCTTTAGGAACATCCAGCTCCTCCTCTCTCTGCATCTTGCTGACTTTTCTCAGAAATGAAGACCAAGAAGTTCTTAAAGCCAGCATCGAGAACTGGCCCCCTAAGGGGTACAGACTGGATAGTATTGGTTGGCACGCTGGCACTGGAATAATAAAGGCTTCCATCTTAGGGTGAGTGCACATAACCGTTATGGGTTCCATAACAGAATCCATAAGACTGAAGTCAAAACGGAAGGGAAGACTTTAAGAGGCATTGCGTTTCGATCCGTCATAATAGAAGTCTCCCTGCACTCAGAATAAGTCTCCCTGCACTGTCCCTGCACTCTCCCTGCAGTCTCCCTGCACTGTCCCTGCACTCTCCCTCTCCAATATTCTTCTATTATTCATTTTCAGCAACACTATCCATCACGGGATGAGGGTTTCATAGGGCTCCGACATCACAGGGGATGGCTACCTGTGAATTGGCTGGCTTCACGGCATTATGGATGATCTCCTGTTCCCAGGGTTGTAACATGTGCAGCCGCCATTTTCTAAAAACTAATTCATTACTACGAAGCATTAGGAAATCCGGATTTGTTGAGAATCAAAGTTTTCCTAAACTTTGGACTGCATTCCACTTTGAAAGCTTTATCATTTTGTTGTGACCCCATCATAGGGTCACAACTAAATGTGGTAGTGCTGCAGTTCCCCTTCACAGCAGCATCCAATGAAGGAGCCTCAGAGCTGAACCAGTGCTGCATCCCCTTCATTCTCACAATCAGTGGGGGTCCTAGACCTCAGACCCACAATCCTTGCAACATGCCATCACTTTATAAATGTTGGCTGCCTGAAACCATCACTAGGGGGAGCTCACTGCGCATGATTTATTCAGATAGTATTAGACCCTTGTGGGCGATGTACATAGTTGTATGCAATGAACTCCCCCTAGTGGTGGCAGTAGGTGAAGGATATGTCTATGTTACAATAGTTCAGTGCCCAAGCCCCTCGCCCCATGTAGTCTGTCTCTGTGGTGTTGGAAGCCACTGCGTTCCCGCAATTTGACGTAATAGTAAGTCATGGTGATCGGGTGGGCACCAGAGCGGTGCTCGTGATCACTGCAGGAGCCCAGCAGTCCTTGGTAGCCAGGCCCCTGCTGTATCCGCCGGCATCGGCTTTTACAACCCCTGGTCGTGACATAGAAGGGGTTTGTGTCAGGTGAGGGAGCTTATCAAGTCCCTGCGCTGCTGTGGCGGGGACTCAATGTGTCAGAAGGCAGCCCAAAGCCGTGCAGAGGCTGCCCAATGCCTTGCACGGCATCGGGACCTGCCATCTCCTAGGCAACCTGTTAGTGTATTACTCAGAGTAATCCACTGACAGGCAATGCATTACAATACAGATGTATTGGAATGCATTGCAGAGGGGATCAGACCCCCAAAAGTGAACATCAGAAATAAAGTAAAGAAAAAAGTAAAAAAAAAAAAGTGTTTTTAATAAAATTAATAAAGTCATAAAATTAATAAAGGAAAAAAAAGGAAAAGAAACACCCCTTTCCCCTTGTTTTATAATAAAAAAACAGAAGAAAAAAAACCACACATTAGGTATCGCCGCGTCCATAATGACCAACTTTAAAAATATATCACATGATACACCCTGTACGATAAACACCCCAAAAAAACAAGCCATTTGTGTCACCTTACATCACAAAAAGTGCAACACTAAGTGATCAAAAAGACGTATGTCCCACAAAATTGTATCAATAAAACAGTCACCTCATCCCACAAAAAATGAGCCCCTAGCTAAGACAATCGCCAAAAAAAGAAAATATATATAGCTCTCAGAACATGGAGACACTAAAACATAATTTTTTTCTTTCAAAACTGCTATTATTGTGCTAAAGTAAAATACATAAAAAAAATATACATATTAGGTATGACCACGTCCGTAACAACCAGCTCTATAAAAATATCACATGACCTAACCTCTCAGGTGAACACCGTAAAAAAATAAAAACTTTGTAAAAAAAAAAGGCAATTTTGTCACCTTAAATCCCAAAAATTGCAACACCAAGCAATCAAAAAGGCATATACCCCCCAAAATAGTACCAATCAAACTGTCACCTCATCCCGCAAAAAATGAGTCCTTACCTAAAACAATTGACCAAAAAAAAAAAAAAACTATGGCTCTCAGACTATGGATACACAAAAAAATATCATTATTTACGTTTCAAAAATGCTATTATTGTGTAAAACTTAAATAAAAAAGTAGACATATTAGGTATTGCCACATCTGTAACGATCTACTTTATAAAAAAGTCACATGACCTAATCCCTCAAATAAATAAAAACTGCACCAAAACAACCAATTTTTTGGTCACCTTGCCCCATAAAGAGTAATAATGAATGATCAAAAAAGCATATGTACCCAAAATGGTACCAATAAAAATGTCAACTCTTCCTGCAAAAAACGAGCCCCTGCACAAGACGATTGGCAGAAAAATAAAAAAAAATAGGGCGTTCAGAAAATGGAGATACAAAAATGGAGATACAAATGGAGATACAAAAAATTTGGGAATTTTTCAAAATGTTTGGTAAATTTTGGATGTTTTAACAAATAAAGGTGAAATATATTGACTTAAATTTATGACTATCATGAAATACAATGTGTCATGAGAAAACAATCCCAGAATGGCTTGGATAAGTAAAAGTGTTCCAAAGCTATTACAACGTAAAGTGACGCATGTCAGATTTGCGAAAAATGGCCTGGGCAGAAGAGCGAAAACTGGCCCGGGGTAGAAGGGGTTAAAGGATAGCTCCAGCCAAACATCTGTTGAATTTGTTTATTTTTCGAATCCACCCTCATAAAAGAAGCTCGGCTATTTGCTGTTCGGTAGTTATTATTTCCACATTAATCATTGTGCGGCCAATACTGCAATTGTTTTTTATTTTTTGCTGCAATAAAATGAGAAATGCGATGGCTGCTCCTGATAGCAGCTTTACTGGAGGCCATAAATATGTATAAGCACTGACAATGGTTTACCATGACAAAAGGCAGCATATATCTCAGCTGTCAGCGCTGAAGTGGCCTAAGACTGGAAAAGCCACTTACATCACATACAAGAATAGCTGAGGAGGTGAGTCACTGCTGCTGCCCTGAAACAAACAAGGTGGGGACATGTGTGGCCCAAACGGAAAGTTCTTAAAGGGTTAGTCCCAACTTGGACATTGTGGTCATATCCCTGGTCTGATAGGTGTGGGTCCCAATGCACATGCCATTCATTCCTATGAGAGCACCGAAAATAGCCAAGAGGTACACTAGGACTTTTTCGGAAGTCATATTGAAATGTATGGGAAGCGCACCGTGCAAGGCCAGCCACGGCTCCATTCACTTCTATGGGGCCGAGCCAGCGAATGAACAGAGGGCAGCCTCTCATGTGCGGTGCACCTTCTGGCACTAAGTATAGGTGCAAGTCCTAGAGGTGGGACCCGCAGCTATCAGACATTGGGGGATATCCTAGTTATATGCTCCCAATGTACTAGATAAGAATACCCCTTTAGGGCCTTTTTCACACCAGAAAGTTTTCCATATGGGTTTGATGCGTATTGAGAATGGATAGGCTCTGGACTGAATCCTGACCCATTTATTTTAGTGAGTTTCGTTTTTTCACTGATTATCTCTGCGTTCAAGAAGAATCGCAGTATATGTTTGACTATTATCATTATGTCATTTTTAGGTCCAGAATAGGCATGAGCGAATTTGGGTTTGGGTATACGCTAAATTGCATTATGCAGTCCGTCATAACAGAAGTCTATGTCCAGGACTCCTGCATAACGGAAACCGGACGGATCCATTATGCTGGCAATAGACTTCTATTGCACATGTCCAACTGTTCAATGTTTCTGTACTTTTTTCAAAACTTGCTGTTCTCTAACAAGGAGCTTAACAGAATCGCCCAATACATTTCCTGGTTCAATTAGAATTGGTATTTAAACAGTCCTCCTCATAATGCTGCTCACATTTTGACATCATGAGATCAAGACGACACCTAACAATTGATGTTCTCAGACAGAAGGGGCCACTGAGCTTAGAGTGTCACAAAGTGTCATCAGTAGGTTACAACAGAAATACATAGAGACTGGAAGAGTCACAGAAAGGCACAGAAGTTAGACGTCCTTTGGTCACATCCCACACTGATGACTGCTTCATTGTCAACAATGCCCTGCGGAATCATGAATGCCACAGGACTCCAGGCACATTTAAGAGAGGTGAGAGGCACCCAAGTGTCACGTGAGACCATTCAAAACCGTTTATATCAGAGTGGTCTGTGTGCTAGACGACCTGCAAGGGTACCTGACCACACCACCACCAGGCACAGGCATCATCGTCTTGCAGGGGCCAGGGAGCATCTACGCTGGACGAAGGACCAGTGGGCCTTAGTGCTGTTCACTGATGAAAGGCGATTCATGCTGAGCAAAAAAGATGTCCGCAAACAATGTGGGAGACATCAAGGAGAGCGCTGTGCATCAGCCACTGTTGTCAGCAGACGAGCCTTTGGTGGTGGTGGTGTTACAGTGTGGTCAGGTGTGTCTAGTCAATACAGAACTGCTTTACACTTTGTGAATGGTCCAGTGACAAGTCCATACTACATGAAGACCATCATTAATCCAGTCATTGTGCCTCTGTAGGAACAACACAGGCTGAATGTCATCTTCATGGATGACAAATCGCCAGCTTATTGAGGTCGCATCATTAGGTAATGGCTGCTGGAGACTACGGGACCTCAAATGGAGTGGCCTGCACTTTCTCCAGACCTGAATCCCATTGAAAACCTATAAGATCACCTGAGTCGCCGTGTAGAGGCTAGTAACTCTGTACCCCAGAACCCTAATGACCTGAGGGCCGCCGTTCAAGAAGAGTAGAAGGCCATGCCTCAGCAGACAATAAGTCGACAGCATGAGACATCGTTGTCAAGCTGTAATTGATGCTCAGGGCCACAGTTATTGAGACGCTGACATCTTGTGGCGGTATACCCAGCACTGGTGTTGGCTTTTGTTTCAATAAATTGTTTGAGATGAGGAAATCACCATTGCAGCTCCTACTTAAATGCCCGACTTTCATGATATATCACTGTAGCGTGAACGTTTTCCATAAATTTCACCCGAAAACCAAATATCCCTAACTTTTTGTGAGTAGTGTATATACAGCCACCATTAAAGGAAGCTCAGAAAATTACTGCATACAGGTATATACAGTTATCACTAGAGGAAGCTCAGCAGATTACTGCACACAACTTGCATGATAACAGGCTGGATCAACCTGCAGGATAACAGGCTGAACTAGATGGACAGATGTCTTTTTTCAGCCTTATAAGCTATGTTACTATGTTACAGATATATACAACCACCACTAGAGGGAGCTTAGGAGATTACTGTATACAAATATATACAGCCACCACTAGAGGGAGCTCAGGAGATTACTGCATATAGATATATACAGCCACCACTAGAGGGAGCTCAAGAGAATCCTTTATACAGATATATACAGTCACCACTAGAGGGAGCTCAGGAGATTACTGCATACAGATATATACAGCCACCACTAGAGGGAGACCAGGAGATTACTGCATACAGATATATACAGCCACCACTAGAGGGAGCTCAGGAGATTACTACATACAGATATATACAGCCACCACTAGAGGGAGCTCAGGAGATTACTGCATACAGATACAGGTATATACAGCCACCACTAGGGGGAGCTCAGGAGATTACTGCATACAGATATATACAGCCACCACTAGAGGGAGCTCAGGAGATTACTGCATACAGATATATACAGCCACCACTAGAGGGATCAGAATAAAGAAGAAGAAATGGAGCTCAAAACACCAAAGTAGAAATGATTATAAATATTTATTTGTATCATAAAAAGACATCAAGGTTACATATAACAAAATGCAATGGGACAGGGACAAAAAAAGGGGAGCAGGGAAAAAAATGGCTAACAGCGCCACCCTGGATGGGGGGCTCCGGTCATCAATATAGAAAGGTATAATCAGCGGGATGAGTACATGATAGTACAGATGGATAGTAATGGCATAATAGCACCGTAGATACACAATAAATCTAGTAATGGAGGTGAGTCCAAACATGTAAAAGGAGAAAAATATAAATTAAGGTGGAAAAACCCATGCACCAAGGAGCAGGAGCATCCGGTTTATAAGTCAATACCCAACAAAAAATGAGAATCCATGTGGAGCAAAAGCGGAATGTACAAAATTAGATGGAACTCACCACAATAAAGACCAAGAGGAGACCAGCCAGGATGGCGCTACCCCAACGCGCGTTTCGGCGTACCTTCGTCAGGGGGTAGCACCATCACTGAGGATCAGACATTTTAAAATCATTGTGAACCAATCGCACGCCAGCACTTGCTTGTCCCCAGGTGTGTATGTCTCCAGGCGCGCGATCACTCCGGACCAGCCACATCCGGACACCCCGAGCCCGGCGTCAGATCAAGGACCCGCCCCCCACGTGACGGAGCACATGATCGGGCGGGGATGATGTAAAGACGCACAGGCTCGGGGCGCCGGAGGCGGCGCCAGATGACGCGCGCACGCATCACACTAGGGGAGGAGCTACAGACACCCGTCTGCTGAGTTCGATGCCCAAAGCTGAAGGCACTCTTACACACAAGAGCGGAGGACGGGAAGGGACCAGAGGGAAGGGGAAAAGAATGAGGATATGGAGAAAAGGATGCCAGGCACTATAGGAGGGCAACCAATGTAATACCTACTTAAGGTTGTTCTACCTGGTGTTCTCCACATTCACACCATTGTAGTTTCTCTGCACTTAGCACTTTATGTATATGCAGGTCTCCACTTGCAATCATCATAATCGACTCCCCTTTCTTGCCTGTTTCCATTCATTTATGGATCAGGCTATGACCCTCCTTGTTTGCCGTTTTCACCATTTTTATCCCATCATCACTTTTTCACATTTTCTCACTCATGGATTTATATTCATGCACCACATTTTTCACATTCCATCTCACATTTTATTGCTCCTAGTAGCATCATCATTTTCCTTCACTAATTTTCTTTCCACATCCTTATTTTTCATCATTATTTTTATTATCCTTCAGTGCTATTACTATTATCCATTTATTATTTTTCACTTTTTATTTACCCATTACTTATTACTAATTATATATTTATTATATAAACTTTTATTTTATTTTTATTATTTATCACTCATTATCGTTCTTCAAGTTGAATTCATTATTGTATACTTATGATTCATCAATTTTTACTGAATAAAAAAGAAAGAATACCGGATGGGAAAATACGATTTGTCAGCACCTATCATTCGTATTGGGACGACATGAGGTCCTGTTTGGCCACGCACTGGCCTATCTTACGCACTGACCCAATTTTGGAGAAAATATTGCCTTCACGACCACTTGTCACGGCACGCAGGGCCAACACCCTGCGTGACAATCTGGTGAGAGGCTACCTACAGCCAATCCCCTCTCAACTCTTTACCGGACAGGGTGGCCCCAGGATTGGGTTCAGACCATGTGGTAGATGTGCTGCGTGTCCAAACATGGAACGTGCCTTGGATTTTGCGAATTCCTCTGGCACGAGAACTTTTAGAATTAACCATTCCCTCACGTGCTCCAGTACTCAGGTGGTGTACTATGCCCGGTGCCCATGTCCCATGATTTATGTGGGGCTGACCACACGGGAACTGCGGGTCCGCGTGAGGGAACACGTAAGGGACATTCTGAAGGCACAGGAAATGGAGGAGATCGAGGTTTCCAAACCCATTGCTAGACATTTCAAAGCACATCATTCTTGCAATCCCAGGCTTCTCAAAGTGAGGGGAATTGATTGTGTCCAAGTAGACTTGCGCGCTGGCAACACATCCAAGCGGCTAGCCCAATGGGAGAGCCGCTGGATTTGGACCCTGGGGACGTTACGCCCCAGGGGACTTAATGAAAACTTGGGGTTCTCCGCTTTCTTGTAGTCGCTGGGTCCACGACTGTGGATTCCATTTTCTTTTAACAGTTAGTATGTAACTTCTATGAATATATGTTATTGATTCATTTTTTATGTGTTTTTTCTCCCCAGCACTTTTTGAGTTATTTTTCAGGACACCGCTTCTGTTGATGCCAACGCTTGATCCATTCTTCGATCCCTTTCTTTAGCCCGCCCCAATGGGCTTGGAATACCTGCAATGTATCTTGGATCCACAAGAATACATAGCTGTACCTGCGTCAGTTATTTACATGATACCATCTTAGTAGCCTTACGCTCGATTGCTTGTGTTTCCTTATAAGTGGTCCTTTTATTGGACCTGGAGTATTCCTAATGTATCTTGAATTCACAAGAATATACTATTGTACCTGTATCAATATCTTGACGCATTTAGGCTTTCTTTCTTTTTCTTCCCTATTCTTTCTTTTCTCCTCACTGCTCTCCAGTCCCCCTCCCTTTTCCTTTTTCCTATTTTTTCCGTATATACGGTCTGTTACACATTTTGGGTACACACTTTTCCAGGTTGTTCTACCTGGTGTTCTCCACATTCACACCATTGTAGTTTCTCTGCACTTAGCACTTTATGTATATGCAGGTCTCCACTTGCAATCATCATAATCGACTCCCCTTTCTTGCCTGTTTCCATTCATTTATGGATCAGGCTATGACCCTCCTTGTTTGCAGTTTTCACCATTTTTATCCCATCATCACTTTTTCACATTTTCTCACTCATGGATTTATATTCATGCACCACATTTTTCACATTCCATCTCACATTTTATTGCTCCTAGTAGCATCATCATTTTCCTTCACTAATTTTCTTTCCACATCCTTATTTTTCATCATTATTTTTATTATCCTTCAGTGCTATTACTATTATCCATTTATTATTTTTCACTTTTTATTTACCCATTACTTATTACTAATTATATATTTATTATATAAACTTTTATTTTATTTTTATTATTTATCACTCATTATCGTTCTTCAAGTTTAATTCATTATTGTATACTTATGATTCATCAATTTTTTTGGTGTACATATTATATATATATGGGATTTCATTGTCATGGTTAATAATGTTTTGATATGTACATGTCAATTTGTGCACAGCATGCACATATATGCACTTGCACTTTATGTATTGCATCAGTTGCTATTTGCATTTATTAATCATGGTATGTTCTTTTATACATGTGTATACCAATGGGTGCCACTTATTACACTGGGCATGTTACCATATATACCTGAGTTATTACACTCACTTAAGTAGGTATTACATTGGTTGCCCTCCTATAGTGCCTGGCATCCTTTTCTCCATTTCCTCGTTCTTTTCCCCTTCCCTCTGGTCCCTTCCCATCCTCCGCTCTTGTGTGTAAGAGTGCCTTCAGCTTTGGGCATCGAACTCAGCAGACGGGTGTCTGTAGCTCCTCCCCTAGTGTGATGCGTGCGCGCGTCATCTGGCGCCGCACGAGTCTGTGCGTCTACACATCATCCCCGCCCGATCATGTGCTCCGTCTCGTGGGGGGCGGGTCCTTGATCTGACGCCGGGCTCGGGGTGTCCGGATGTGGCTGGTCCGGAGTGATCGCGCGCCTGGAGACATACACACCTGGGGACAAGCAAGTGCTGGCGTGCGATTGGTTCACAATGATTTTAAAATGTCTGATCCTCAGTGATGGCGCTACCCCCTGACGAAGGTACGCCGAAACGCGCGTTGGGGTAGCGCCATCCTGGCTGGTCTCCTCTTGGTCTTTATTGTGGTGAGTTCCATCTAATTTTGTACATTCCGCTTTTGCTCCACATGGATTCTCATTTTTTGCTGGGTATTGACTTATAAACCGGATGCTCCTGCTCCTTGGTGCATGGGTTTTTCCACCTTAATTTATATTTTTCTCCTTTTACATGTTTGGACTCACCTCCATTACTAGATTTATTGTGTATCTACGGTGCTATTATGCCATTACTATCCATCTGTACTATCATGTACTCATCCCGCTGATTATACCTTTCTATATTTATGACCGGAGCCCCCCATCCAGGGTGGCGCTGTTAGCCATTTTTTTCCCTGCTCCCCTTTTTTTGTCCCTGTCCCATTGCATTTTGTTATATGTAACCTTGATGTCTTTTTATGATACAAATAAATATTTATAATCATTTCTATTTTGGCGTTTTGAGCTCCATTTTTTCTTCTTTATTCTGATCTGTGCTCGGGAGCTTTAGCCGAGTTATTTCCTCAGGGGTGTCATTTTGGGTATATTGGGGGAGCACTGGGCCCCCTGGACCTTCTTGTCCCCACTTTGACGCCCCCAGGGTCACCCCTTTCTTTTCTGTCACCACTAGAGGGAGCTCGGGAGATTACTACATACAGATATATACAGCCCCCACTAGAGGGATCTCAGGGGATTACTACATACAGATATATACAGCCCCCACTAGAGGGATCTCAGGAGATTACTACATACAGATATATACAGACACCACTAGAGGGAGCTCAGGAGATTACTACATACAGATATATACAGCCACCACTAGAGGGAGCTCAGGAGAATCCTGCATACAGATATATACAGCCACCACTAGAGGGAGCTCAGGAGATTACTGCATACAGATATATACAGACACCACTAGGGGGAGCTCAGGAGATTACTGCATACAGATATATACAGACACCACCAGAGGGAGCTCAGGAGATTACTACATACAGATATATACAGCCACCACTAGAGGGAGCTCAGGAGATTACTACATACAGATATATACAGCCACCACTAGAGGGAGCTCAGGAGATTACTACATACAGATATATACAGCCACCACTAGAGGGAGCTCAGGAGATTACTGCATACAGATATATACAGCCACCACTAGAGGGAGCTCAGGGGATTACTACATACAGATATATACAGCCACCACTAGAGGGAGCTCAGGAGAATCCTGCATACAGATATATACAGACACCACTAGAGGGAGCTCAGGAGATGACTACATACAGATATATACAGCCACCACTAGAGGGAGGTCAGGAGATTACTACATACAGATATATACATCCACCACTAGAGGGAGCTCAGGAGAATCCTGCATACTGTGTCATCATAGAGTTTATTGTATAATCAGTATGTTGTAAGCTTCCCTTTAGAGACACATGCTTTTTGTACAAGGAAAGGGGGGAGAACTCTGGAATTTAACAAGAAAACATTAAGCTGTTTTCTTTTCACATCTGCCCTGATACAGTAGCATGATATATGTTCCATCATTTTTCTTCTCTCAGCACCATCGGCCCTGTTTGGAAGACCATTGTAAAGTGGAAGTGCACACATATTTTATCTAGATCACACCATCTAAGCAATATCTAAGAACTGCTCAGCTCAACAGAATATAATAGATTTATAGATCAAATATGTAATAGGAACCAGAGACACAAAAGAAGATGCCAAAATGCTCCAGTGTTCTTCATTCATTTTGCAGATTCCTGGAAGTCTTATATACACAGCAAAAGTCTTGCTCTTTTTATACCTGCGCTTTATAGCGCGTTGTGAATGCAATTGTTCCCTGGAGTCGCTTGTTCTTATGATGCATCTGCTGTCCATTATAAATGAAATCAGTAAACAATCAATGTCTGTGCAATTCAAACATCACATAAAACAACTCAACATCTCCTCTGCCCCCCCCCCCACTCATCTACCGCTATGACTGTATCAGTAATTATAGGGTAATGTCCTTTGCTGCGAATGTAACATCTTCATGACCATGACTGGAAGTCCCGTAAACAGGGAAAAGATATCCAGTATATAAGGAAAAATTACAGGATGAGCCAAGTACACCATCCAGAAACCTCCAATGGGAGACCTATTTTTGGATAAACTATAAAGTCTCTGTAGGGTATGCTCGACTTATAGGGGGATGAGGTGGTGTCACGGAATGTGTACAGGTAACAAGGCAAAGCAACATGTATAAACGACTCGCTGGATCCAAAAACTAAGGAACCAAGGGAGACCCCTGCAGAAGACCTGGCACTTTCCCTGGCTGCTCAGCCTATGCAAAGATCCTAATGGTGGAGGTTTGCATATCCACGAACCTTGACTATAAAGCCCTGAGCACCCTACTATAGTGAGGGGACACGACCACCGGCTCCCTACACAAGACACGGAGGGAGTCAGGGTCATCTGGGATCCAGCAAACAGATATTAACATATAAAAGTACACTTAGCTTTGAAGCAAACAGGAGGACAGATCAGCGTGCACACACACTCCAGGAAGAAATATAAGCCGCCCAGAAAAGCATTCTGGGGAGGCATTTAAAGGGAAGCAATTAAGACATGACAGCTGAGAGAGGCTGACGAGAGGAGGAGCTGAATACCACAACACAGAAATTCAAGGAGGAGGTTCTGAAAGGCCTCTGTCAGAGCTTCTCAGCTGTCTGGTTGTGACAGGTGGCTCTTGAGTTGACCTTAGGTAAACAGGGCAAGATGTGACTGAAGGACCAGAATGTCTTCTCTGTTGGCAGTGGCACTCCTTAGATCTCCATTGTCTAGTCATAATCATGTTGTCATACTCTACTTAGCCTGCAGGGGTGCTGTGGAAAGAATAAGCAGAAACATCACAGATGAGGAGCCTCGATCAGGTGATCATAGATCTCATAACATTCCAGATTACACACTGTTCATTCAAAATCCTCTAAATTACTCTGAGCCTATAGAAGTACAGTCTGGTTGCCTAAATTTACAAGACTGGTCAGTAATATGCACTAAAAGGCATTGGCCAGTTTCTAAATAAAACATTTCTCTATAATGTTCTAAACTTGTAGGCACTACCTTAAAGGGGTTATCCGAGAGTATAAAAAGCCACCCAATATGCCAGGCCCCCCCACACTGAATATACTTACTCCATCCCCGCTCCTGGTCGCCGCACCGCCGCTGCAGCTTCTCCCCGTGCGCGGATGAAAACATCCAGTGTTGGAGGGGAGCAGCCAATAGCAAGCGGGAATAAGCCGCTTCCCTAGCGTCACCGGACCAGGAGCGGCGCAGGGAGCGGGGTAAGTATATTCACTGTGAGGGGCCCGGGCATATCGGGGGAATTTCATACTCTCAGATAACCCCTTTAAGAGATGGTGGCAATAGTCATATGATTAACTCACCTGTCTGCTGCCCTCATGCATCCCCGTCTGTGCTTGTACTGAAAGAATTAAGTGCATGTGCAGATAACAGCAGATTCCGCAGCAGGTATCTGCGCACACGCTCAGAAGAGGATGCATGCAGAGCTTGATCCAGCTCCATTCGCTTTATAATGCACCACGACATAACTGCAAGTCATGGTGCATGTAAGGGTTTTTAGTTTCCTGCTGGTCTGTGACTTTCTCGGTTGGAGACCGGCACAGGGAGCAGAACAGAGGCGGGAGGCTCCTGCTGCAGACAACTGTGTTCCAGACAGATTAGAACAGTGAGGAGGAGGAGGGACATGGCTGCTCTCTTTATAGATTTCACGGTGTCAGGACTTAGATTCAGGAGGGGAGCCTGCAGGGTCACGCTGGACCTCCCTCTGTCAGCTCTCCGTCATCCAAAACTAATCAAACTTACCTGCCACCACTCGTCATATCAGGCTGACGAGACACCTTGCATTAAATAACACCCAGTACACTCTACAACTGCTAGCATTCACAGGGTTAATAATACCACACTATAGGCAATGCTTCTTCTAGGGCAGAGTTGGGCAAACTTTTTGACCCGTGGGCCACAATGGGTTCATATATTGGACCCGGGGGCCAGACCAAGAGTAGATGGATGGGGCGTTTGTGTGAATTAATATGAATTAAATTTAAATTCCCCCCATAGTACTTCCTCCTCTGCTCCATAGTGCCCGCCCCCCCCCCCCCACACACACATTTTGGAAGTATATAGGACCCCCACTCCCCTTCTTGCCACAGTATACTATAAATAATAAAAACCATAAACACATATACTTACCTTATGCTGCTGTCAGTGATGCGATGCAGGCCTCTTCCTGGGAGGAAGCATGGAATCTGGAAGCCGCAATCCTCAATCGCCGCCTGATGTCCACCCCGGCTCCGTCACTTCCCATCGCAGTCGAATGAGCAGCTCTGTGGGCCGGATAAAAAGGTCCGCCGGGCCGTAGTTTGCCCATCACTGTTTTAGGGTCATGGAATCTTTAGAACACAAGAAGGCTCTTATTAAAGTGACATTTGAATATAAAAAAAAGGAATAAATATACAGACATATACATACAGTGAAAAAGTTTGGACACACCTTCTCATTCAAAGAGTTTTCTTTATTTTCATGACTATAAAAATTGTAGATTCACACTGAAGGCATCAAAACTATGAATTAACACATGTGGAATTATATACATAACAAAAAAGTGTGAAACAACTGAAAATATGTCATATTCTAGGTTCTTCAAAGTAGCCACCTTTTGCTTTGATTACTGCTTTGCACACTCTTGGCATTCTCTTGATGAGCTTCGAGAGGTAGTCACCTGAAATGGTCTTCCAACAGTCTTAAAGGAGTTCCCAGAGATGCTTAACACTTGTTGGCCCTTTTACCTTCACTCTGCGGTCCAGCTCACCCCAAACCATCTCGATTGGGTTCAGGTCCGGTGACTGTGGAGGCCAGGTCATCTGGTGTAGCACCCCATCACTCTCCTTCATGGTCAAATAGCCCTTACTTTCAAAGTTTTCCCAATTTTTCGGACTGGCTGACCTTCATTTCTTAAAGTAATGATGGCCACTCGTTTCTCTTTACTTAGCTGCTTTTTTCTTGCCATAATACAAATTCTAACAGTCTATTCAGTAGGACTATCAGCTGTGCATCCACCTGACTTCTCCTCAACGCAACTGATGGTCCCAACCCCATTTATAAGGCAAGAAATCCCACTTATTAAACCTGACAGGGCACACCAGTGAAGTGAAAACCATTTCAGGTGACTACCTCTTGAAGCTCATCAAGAGAATGCCAAGAGTGTGCAAAGCAGTAATCAAAGCAAAAGGTTGTTACATGTGTTAATTCATAGTTTTGATGCCTTCAGTGTGAATCTACAATTTTCATAGTCATGAAAATAAAGAAAACTCTTTGAATGAGAAGGTGTGTCCAAACTTTTGGTCTGTATTGTACATACAGTGCAAAATAACAGACACAGAAACTTGATACGTTATGCAACAGATAAGTCCTGTTGCCTGGGGAAGCAGAAATATCGGTCAGTCCATCAGCTAGTGATCCCCAAAGAAATGACCGTTTGCTATCCTTCGTAGATGCGTTAAAAAGGATCTGTAGATCCCCCCACAATCCCCCCGCCTGTGATGTAAGAGGAGGCCGGTGAGTATGTTAATGACCTTTTACAACTGTTTTTACGACCTCTGCTGCCCATCAGGTCTGCCTCAAAATCTTTGTATTAAAATATCTATTTGGGCATGCACTCCATCCACTCCGTCCTAATGTCCCTCACACCTGCGTTCCAAACATGGCAGAGGTAATTCCAGGATGGCTTGAGTTA
The DNA here is from genome assembly GCF_014858855.1 of Bufo gargarizans. NCBI lineage: Eukaryota > Metazoa > Chordata > Amphibia > Anura > Bufonidae > Bufo > Bufo gargarizans. The sequence goes on along the minus strand of NC_058080.1, from coordinate 756,448,048 downwards.
TCTAAGGTTCTCAGGAGGAAGCACGTGGCCCTAATATGGATTAGGCCACATATTTCTTTGATGTATACCGCAAGATAGGGGTTTCATGTGTGATCTCGGCTGGAGAGGAAGCTAGCCTTTTCCTGACCCCTCTAATGGTTCTGGTCTGTGTAAGATTTGTGTAGGACCCTAACACTATCTTCAAGTTTTATGATTGGGGTCTCTGGTCTCTGAGAAGTGGTTTCATCTTACTGATTTTATGGCTACAATCTACTGACCTGGCTTTGGGAATGGAACATGGACGAGGTTATGACCCAAAACCGGAATGTAAAGGGAGGGGTGCCTACTCCTAAAAATCACTTTTATATTGGATACTTCTTTCACCACACATTGTAATTGAGGCTAAATAGGATTCAAGGAAAGGTGGGTGTGAACGGAGGAAATGCTGGGAGACTTTTTGAAGCATTTTCTAAGACTATTTTCTGTTGTTTAAAGGGTTCGTTCATTTTCAAATACCCTATTAGGTAATTTTGAGTTAATAATGAAGTGTCCTTGATTAGCTGGGGCAGAGAGTGTCTACAAATTGTGTCCCTTACACTGAAGGACCTGGTAAGTCCATGGTTCTGGGTTATGCTTTCACCTGTGGTGTTGCTGAGATGGACCACACTGGTGGTGAGCTGGTACTGACAGCAGCATGACCATGTTCTGCAGATGAACTCCACCATTGGATCAGCAATAGATGTCCATTAAGGCATATCTCTCAAAGAGGTTCCATCTCTTCTATCAAAGGGTGAACAAATCAAAACAATAAAATAAACAGCAAAATGTGTTTCTCAAAAACATTCAAAAATACTATCATTGGAAAAAAGCTGTAAGGGGCTGATAAAGGCTGTAAGTCAGGCACCGTCTGAGACGTTGGCTGCTCAGGCAGGATGCAAGGGTAAAGGTTATGGGTCTTTAACATAATAATTATGGAATGAAATCAGTTACATAGCTGTCACCACAACGTGGAGATAAAGATATGAATTCCACAGCTCATAGCGCCAATGTAATGGGACTTGTGACGGAAAAATACTGAACATGGTTTGACTAATATCCAAAATTAGCTTGTGTCATGAAAATAACATTCTCATAGGATCTGGTGCAAATAATAAGAAGGGATTTCTGCTTCACAGTTTTTTTTTTTTTCTTATTCTATTTTAATTTTACAGGAAATTAAAGCAGGGGCGTAGCTAGGGAGGGCATGTGGATTGGCTGATTGGTGTCAGGAGGGAGGCATCAAGCCTCTATGTCTTGGCTAAAAAATTTAGGTACAGAGCAAACTGAATCTTTGCCCTGGGTGAAAGAAAGCCCAACTATGATCGTGACATTCGAACCTGAATCGTATGGTCCATGTGCCCTCAAAGAAAGTCTATGTTTTGGCAAATGCATACGTATATCATTCTTTGTGCCTATTTTATCCTCGTGGTTTAGGTAGTAGAGAAAAACTAAAGTTTTCTGCCTCACCATCATTCTGGTGTCAATTATATGGGAATCCTTACAACATGAAAAACTGGTGACTCTGTATTTGGGTTGTAGTCCACCAGAGAACCAAGCCTTTGCTCAACTCCCGTTTGATGCATGGGTTGTGCATGGTAAAATCTAACCTGTCCCCCAAGAGTAGACATCAGGGAATAGTTGGGGTGCCCTCATACAAATAAGATAGTCATTAGGTCCTGATAAGATGATGTTACTGGGAAGGGGTTCTTTTCTTAGTGGTCTCCACAAACCTTCATCTAGTTAAGCAGGGGCCGGTTTTATGAAAACTGCAAAACTTTCCCAACCTGTTTTGCCATACTGCCCAAAAATATTCAAGCACCCAGAGAATATTGTTTGAATATAAAACTGAAATAATACCACCATGCACAGCTAAATACTAAGTACTGTTAGATTGCTCTTCTTGGGTGCTCTGTGTAATTGCCCAGTTTGCCTCACCTCACATACAGTACCAGTCCTGTCTCTACACTAGACATTCTGATAACAAATTCAAAATCCTACAAAGCTGGCCATGGTTAAAGTGACTGACTGGCATAGTCTGCTGACTTGAACATTTCATTTTTATCAGGTTGCCAAAAACATATCTCGATTGCACAATTAACTTCAACCACCAAGAACATTTTTGAAACATCTCCATTACATTTCATAAACAACTCAAAAAGTTGTGGGAAATGAAAGTCTGCTGCTGTCAGGATTTCACAAGACCCAGATGGTTACAGACCAAGCATGGATAAATGGCCTACTTGGTTGCATCCAGTCCAGGTAAGAAGACTTGCATGACTTTACAAAATTTTTTGCAAATGGCATCTATTATGTGGCACATGTTGGACAGAGGTGTGGCTGAAGCACGTTATGGAATATACTGTCCTACTGTGATTCCACAGGTTCCAATTTCCATGCATATATTGCTGCTCAGACTCCACTTATTTGTGCAGTCTTTTATAGGGGTGGAGCACCTTTGGCGTTCACAAGATAATAGGCGAAAATAAAAGATGATGTTAGTCATATTCTCAGAATGTAAAACTTGTAAAAGATCAGGAGAAGAGCCAGCTGGATGCTGGCGATGCTAATGTAATCAGAATATATGTGAGGTTCATGTAATTATATATTTATTCCGACCAAATACTATCAGGAAATGACTCATGGCAAGTAAATGTTCTGCCAAAGTTGTGAAGTAGAGCAGTGGCGTAGGGTGGGGGGGCTGTTGCCCCGGGCGGATCTAGTGGACCCTTGGATACTGAGTTGTTTATATTCATTCATTTATACTGGATGAGGAATTTAGATCCTTGAGGAGATGCAACTGGAAGGTCCTCAGCCCTAATGCCAAAATTGTTACAGCCCATCCACTATCTCATCAGCTATATGCCCATTATTCCTCACTCATTCTCTAAAGCTCAAGATGGACAAAATCAAGTTCTTAGTTAACTGAACTACTAGAAGCCTCAATTACAGATAACGACTTCAATCTATTGATAGGACTCATTGATTCTCCCTGTCCATCAAACTACACACCCAAGGATTTGGACACTACCACCTCAAACATATGTTTCAGTTCTGCTCTTTTCTCCACAAGTCAACCAGATTTTCCATTTTAATACAAAGCCAGAATTAACAGCCAAACTAAACTCATTATTTATTGCCCTGATTCTGTAGTTTACAGAAACACCCCATATGTGGTCGTAAACTGCTGTACGGGCACACGGCAGGGCACAGAAGGAAAGGAACGCCATATGGTTTTTGGAGGGCAGATTTCACTGGGATAATTTGAACTTGCCATGTCACATTTGAAGACCCCCTGATGCACCCCTAGAGTAGAAACTACAAAAAAGTGACCCCTTTTTGGAAACTACGGGATATGGTGACAGTTTTGTTGGTACTATTTTAGGGTACATATGATTTTTGGTTGCTCTATATTACACTTTTTGTGAGGCAAGGTAACAGTGTTTTAGCACAGTTTTTATCTTTTGTTATTTATAAGGTTCATCTGATAGGTTAGATCATGAGCTAATTTTATAGAGCAGGTTGTTACGGACGTGACAATACCAAATATGACTATTTGGTACCAAACATGACTATTTGGTACCAAACAAACTTTTTTTGGTTGTTTGTTTCAGATTTACATAATTAAGCATTTTTGAAAAGAAATATTTTTATTGCCTCCATATTCTGAAAGCCATATTTTTGGGGCGACTGTCTTATGTAGGGGCAATTTTTTTTCAGTATCAGATGACGGTTTGATTGGTACTATTTTTGGGTGCTTATGACTGTTTGATAACTTGCTATTACACTTTTTGTGATGTAAAGTGACAAAATTGCTTTTTCATTCAAATTTTTTTTTTCTACGGTGTTAACCTGAGAGGCTAGGTCATGTGATATTTTTATAGAGCAGGTCGTTATGGACGTGGCAATACCTAATAGGTCTATTTTTATTTATTTATTTAAGTTTTACACAATAACAGCATTTTTTAAACAAAAAAAATCATGTTTTAGGCTAGGTCTACACAACGACATTTGTCACACTACATTTTGTTGCACCAATGTCACGCGACAATTTTTATAATGGTAGTCTATGGTGTCGCACAGCGACATACTGCGACATGCTGCGACTGCGACAGTCGCAAAAAATCCATTCCAGATGGATTTTTCTGCGACAGTCGCGTTGCAGTCGCAGCATGTTGGTGTGACAAAATGTTGCGCGACAAATGTTGCAGTGTAGTTGTGCCCTAACTGTCTCACGACAAATATCGTCGTGTAGACCTAGCGTTAATGTCTCCATAGTATGAGATAGAAAAAATGTTAACAGCAGCACAACGAAAAAATTAAACCTTTCTTGTGGTGGTGCCAGCCGTGTTGGGAGCCAGTCTGAAGATCCCCCTTGGATGCGTTGTATATAAAAAAAAAAAACAGCACTCGCTTGTCTTATATCACAAAAAGTGTAATAGCAAACGATCAAACAGTCATACACACCCCAAAATAGTGCCAATCAAACCGTCATCTCATCCCGCAAAAATTATACCCTACCTAAAACAGTCACTCAAAAAATAAAAAAAACTGTGGCTCTCATACTATGGATGCAAAGCATTTTGCAACGCAAAAATGCAAAAAAAGTCATTTTTGTTGGTGAATAAATCCTGCATAATTGAAGACAAGCGAGTGCTGCGGTTTTTCATATACGACGCATCCATAGTATGAGAGCCATAGTTTTTTTTATTTTTTGTGTGATTGTCTTAGGTAGGGTATAATTTTTGCGGGATGAGATGACGGTTTGATTGGCACTATTTTGGGGTGTGTATGACTGTTTGATCGTTTGCTATTACACTTTTTGTGATATAAAGTGACAAAATGGCTTTTTGATACCTTTTTTTTTACGTTGTTCATCTGAGGGGTTAAATCATGTGATATTTTTATAGAGAAGGTTGTTATGGACGTGGCGATGCCTAATATGTATACTTTTTTCAATTTATTTAAGTTTCATACACTAATATCATTTTTGAAACAAAATAAAATCATATTTTAGTGTCTACATAGTCTGAGAGCCATATTTTTTTTTTTTTTGGGGCGATTGTCTTTGGTAGGATATCATTTTTGCTGGATGAGATGACGGTTTTATTGGTACAATTGTGGGGTGCATCATGTGATATTTTTAAAGAGAAGGTTTAGTGGCGATACCTAATATGTATACATTTTTTTTATTTATTTAAGTTTTATACACTAATATCATTTTTGAAACAAAATAAAATCATGTTTTAGTGTCTCCATAGTCTGAGAGCCATAGTTTTTTAACTTTTTAATTTTTTGGGCAATTGTTTTAGGTAGGGTATCATTTTTGCGAGATGAGATGACGGTTTGATTGGTAACATTTTGGGGTGCATATGACTTTTTGATAGTTTGCTATTACACTTTTTGTGATGTAAGGTGACAAAAAAATGGCTTTTTTTACATTTAACATCATGTTTTTGTGTCTCCATAGTCTGAGAGCCATAGTTTTTTTTATTTTTTGGGCGATTGTCCTATGTAGGGGCTCATTTTTTGCTGGATGTGGTGACGGTTAGATTGGTGCTATTTGGGGGCATACGCCTTTTTGATCGCTTGGTGTTGCACTTTTAGTGATGTAAGGTGACAAAAATTGCTTTTTTTTTTACACTTTTTTTTTTTATGGTGTCTATCGGACGGGGGGAACATGTGATATATTTTTAGAGCCAGTCGTTACTGTTACTAATGCAGCGATACCTAATATGTGTGTTTTTTTCTTTTTTTTCTATTTTTTATTATAAAATTAGGGGAAAGGGGCGTTTTTTAGTTTTTTTGAACTTGAAACTTTATTTTTTTTATTGAAAACACATTTTTTACAATTTTTTTTTTAACCTTTATTTCTGTCCCACTCTGGGACTTCAACTTTTGGGGGTTTGATCCCCTCTGCAATGCATTACAATACATTTGTATTGTAATGCATTGCCTGTTCGTGTACTACAGTGAGTAATACACTAACAGGTTGCCTAGGAGACCGGGCCTGAGGCTGGATCTCCTAGGCACCCGTAGAAGGCAGGTCCTGATGCCGTGCAAGGCATTGGGTAGCCTCTGCACGGCATCGGGCTGCCTTCTGACACATCAAGTCCCCGTCACAGCAGCGCGGGGGCTCGATGCGCTCCCTCACCCGACACAAACCCCTTCTATGTCGCGGTCAGCGCGGACCGCGGCATAGAAGGGGTTAATCCTCCGACATCAGCTTTTACAGCAATGCCAGCGGATACAGCAGGGGCCCGGCTACCAGGGACTGCCGGACCCCTGCAGTGATCTGATGCGTACCGCTCCGGTGCCCGCCCGATCAGCCCGCCGTGCATGTACGGCAGAATGCATTCTGGCAATGCATCACCCACCATACATGCACAGCATTTTGCGCTAAGGGGTTAAATATGGCCAACTGAACAACTGTCACAGTTGCATGCATTGCACCATCCCAGGCGAGCAGTGAGAGTGCTGCCGAGCTGCTAGATGAAGAAAGCAGCAGTGTGCCCCCTGACCCCTCTGGGCCCTTCTGCACCTCCTGAGACATTCATCATTATATCCTCAACATTATATGTACATATAGATGATTTTAATATATGGTTGCACCTGGGGTGGACTGGGAGCTTAAGGTGGCCCTAGAAAAAAAACTAAAAGTGGCCCCATGTAGTAGGCGGGTCCAAACTGAGAAAGTGGGGCAACACAAGTAGGCAGGGCCATCAATACTGTAGTGCAGAACAAAATACCACAGTATAGCACAAAATACTGTTGCCCATGCCACTGTATCATAATTCTAAGGACGGCAATACAGTTTAATTCTGGAGATACCTGCAGCGGTTTGCCAGGTGGCTCCTACATTAGTTAATGTTGAGAGCATCAGATCTTTTTGTTTCTGCCTGTTGGCCATAAGGAGGGGTTGGGTGGTCCCCTGCGCATCGTCCCACCTAAAAATTTCCTGTAGGGTCTATGGCAAGGCCTTACGCTAAGACCTTCAGAGCCACTCTTTCTTGTGACTATCTACTCTGGCTCCTAGGGGGCGGACATTCTGCTTGTGCCCCTCCACATATATAGTGCACAGTATACATACATACCACACAATGCCATGCTAATAAATGCCATACAGTATAGCACCCAAATAACACTGCCATACAGATGCCTAAGTAACAGTGCTTTCACCAGAAAACAACCATATATAATATACTGTATAGTGACAAGATAAATACCAGCATGTAGTGCTCATATAATATCAACATACAGGGACCAAAAAGCATAGTGTAATCTAATAGTGCTATACAATAAATAATACTGCTATATCATACCTCCCAACTTTTTGGACGGTCAAAAAGGGACATTTATAGTTCATTGTGTAAAAGATCCATTTTCCTGTACATAGATCTATACACTTCAATAGTTTTCTATTACGAAATAGAGCCAAAATAATCTGAATATAGAAATTTCTAAAATCCCAGCTACATCAAATAATGAAATAATATGCAAGATGGTGCTCAAATATACATGGAGGAACCAGACAAACACTTTCTGGGTCAAAATTGTGAATGTAATAATGAAAATCGATACTTCAGATCAAAAAGAGGGACATTTAAGGAGCTAAGAGGGACAGAGGGACTTGGGTCAAAAAGAGGGACACTTGGGAGGTCTGCTATATATATGTCATATTAAAATGTATCCAGATCTGATATAGAATCTTGAGGTTTGTCACACTATATCAGCTTTAGGGCTCATGCACACGACCATTGTTGCTTTGCGGTCCTTAAATTACAGATCTGCAGAACACGGATACCGGCAACGTGCGTTCCACATTTTGTGGAACGGAACAGCTGGCCCATGATACTGTAATGCAGACAATAATAGGACATGTTCTATTTTTTTGCAGAATGGTCATGCGTACATATTACATAAGTATCAACGAAAACCCCGGGGGGGATCAATATCCTTCATCTCCCTTCCTCCCTCATCTATTTTCACCTTTGTTTTTGCTGAGTTGTTTCTTTTAATTTTGCCTCCTTCAGCCCTATGGTCAATTCAATGTGGTCTGGGTATTGCCTCAAATGCTCCTTCTAGCAGGCATTTCTTTTGAATGCCTATAGGCAGCACTCGGGGTGCCATGGGCTTTGTTTCCAGGCGTCATGTTTGCTAGGCACCAGGTCCGCCTTCCCCACTGTAGAGGTTTCTCCGAACGTGACGTTGCGCCTCCCGGCATTGCGTCCTTTGTGGCACGGCGCGCCAGTCACGTGTCCCGCACACTTGATCGGATGGGCAGTCCTCGGATAAGGCGCGCTGGATGGGCACTTCAAACTACACCAGACGCCACACATGGCGTATAGACATACAGCCCATACCCACTGGTGGACATGTATGTATTTGCTATATGGTAGATCTTACCCACTGCAGGGCATCATTGATTAGGGGAATATTATTATTCTTTTCTCCCTTTTTGGGTCCATTGACTTCAAGGGAGGCTTGTGGGGTACTTTTCCCTCCCCTATCATTTCACTTATGTATAACTGTGACTTATTAATTGGGTTAGCTTTATACCCTATACAATTTGGATTTGTATAATCTCTTTATTTAAGGATACCCTATCTTGTCCGTTTCCCCTGACGAGTTATCTAACGAAACGTGGCACGTTGGGAACCATTTTGTAGGGTTTATTAGGGTTATTGCCCGGGTATAGGGTCAGGTATCCGGACGGGGGTCGCCCCTTTCGGGGCGAGTCCTCTGTATAGATAGGCACGGTATTCCTAGTCCTTTTCCTATAAATAGAGTGTTCTAGGGCCAGTTGTTCCTGATGTCCGATCTATATAAGAAGATAAGAGCCACCTGTTTGTATGCCTGTACTGTATCCACGAGGATAAGAGCCACCCTTTTGCATGCCTGTACTGTATCCACGAGGATAAGAGCCATCTTTTTGCATGCCTGTACTGTATCCACGAGAATAAGAGGCACCCTTTTGCATGCCTGTACTGTATCCACGAGGATAAGAGCCACCCTTTTGCATGCCTGTACTGTATCCACGAGGATAAGAGCCACCCTTTTGTATGCCTGTACTGTATCCCAGAGGATAAGAGCCACCCTTTTGCATGCCTGTACTGTATTCACAAGGATAAGAGCCACCCTTTTGCATGCCTGTACTGTATCCACGAGGATAAGAGCCACCCTTTTGCATGCCTGTACTGTATCCACGAGGATAAGAGCCACCCTTTTGCATGCCTGTACTGTATCCACGAGGATAAGAGGCACCCTTTTGCATGCCTGTACTGTATCCACGAGGATAAGAGCCACCCTTTTGCATGCCTGTACTGTATCCACGAGGATAAGAGACACCCTTTTGCATGCCTGTACTGTATCCACGAGGATAAGAGCCACCCTTTTGCATGCCTGTACTGTATCCACGAGGATAAGAGGCACCCTTTTGCATGCCTGTACTGTATCCACGAGGATAAGAGCCACCCTTTTGCATGCCTGTACTGTATCCCAGAGGATAAGAGCCACCCTTTTGCATGCCTGTACTGTATCCACGAGGATAAGAGCCACCCTTTTGCATGCCTGTACTGTATCCACGAGGATAAGAGCCACCCTTTTGCATTCCTATACTGTATCCACGAGGATAAGAGCCACCCTTTTGCATGCCTGTACTGTATCTACGAGGATAAGAGCCACCCTTTTGCATGCCTGCATCGCATCCATTGAAGCACACTGGGACACCATAAGAACCTCGAGAAACTCTCCCATAGCCATTGGAACCTGTGTTTGATCTACATCTATTGAAGCACACCAAGGCGTCTTGATCGGTGAGATTATTCCATTTTTTCTCTACTGTGTTTAATGGGCCTTGTGATGCCTCATGGTTCTGCTGCAATCTAGGGGACTATATGGTACATGATTCACTGTATGTCTTTTTAGTGCAGGGTATTTATTTTAGTTTAGTTTAAGTAAAAGTTAAGTTTTATCTCTCTTCTGCCCCACTGAGGGTTTTGTTGATATTTAATGATTTTGGGAGTTTTTATTTTTTTTGAGACGTTACACATGTTAGTGTTTACATGCGTACACAAGGACACGGAATGCACACAGAGTCATTTCCAGTTTTTTTGAGGCCCTATTAAAGTGAATAGTTCTGCATATGGGCCGCAAAAAAACGGACCGGACACCACGGACCGGACACCGGACACGGACAAAAAAAACATTCGTGTGCATGAGCCCTTATGTATGGACTACAGCGGAGGTCGGAGGAGGGAGAACAGCGCGGCACTCTGGGTTTGCTCCATAATATCCCGATAGGAGGGGATGTGTTCCGGCCTGTTCCTTTAATAACTGCACATGCCGTGTGAGAAGGGCTCGATCCTGGCACGTAGCTTGTTTTTTATGGATTCAGTTAGAACAGGTGAGGGAATATTCTGCCAAACACATACTGTAGGTGGAGGATGTGGTAGTAGTCCAAGTTGACACTTGACGAGCGGCTGATTAGCACGTTATCATGATTTCATTAATAATTAATATCATCCCTCGCGGAGGAATCACCAGACTCCCGCGGCAGTGATGTGGGCACATGTAGGTTCTGGAATGTCAGGCGCACGGGGTGATATCTGATGTGGCCCCGCTCCCAGCTGCCGCTGTGCTACTATTATGCTCCAAGATGCTTGGGACAGATAAAGCCACTGAGTAGTTTTCCTAAACGTTGACATCAGGTCACAGAAAATATTAACTCCGAGGACTCGTCCATTAAGAATAATATTTAACCATTACTAAATATTACTGAGTTTGTCAATGCAGCTAAATGTGTTGTTTGACAAAATCTGATGCATTATCACAGATCAAGATCTCTGTTTGCTGTCAGTGAATGAGAACGCTCATTTCAATTCAGTAGTAGCAAACCTGTCCACAGCTACTCCTGCTCTCAGCTGAGAAGTGGATATAATTGTATTCAGTCTAGACAATGCTCTGTGAGCTAAACAGCCCGGACTCCAGACTGATACATTGTAACAAACTAGCACAGTTGTATCCAGTCTAGACAATGCTCTGTGAGCTAAACAGCCCGGACTCCAGACTAATACATTGTAACAAACTAGCACAGTTGTATCTAGTCTAGACAATGCTCTGTGAGCTAAACAGCCCGGACTCCAGACTGATACATTGTAACAAACTAGCACAGTTGTATCCAGTCTAGACAATGCTCTGTGAGCTAAACAGCCCGGACACCAGACTGATACATTGTAACAAACTAGCACAGTTGTATGCAGTCTAGACAATGCTCTGTGAGCTAAACAGCCCGGACTCCAAACTGATACATTGTAACAAACTAGCAGAGTTGTATCCAGTCTAGACAATGCTCTGTGAGCTAAACAGCCCGGACTCCAGACTGATACATTGTAACAAACTAGCAGAGTTGTATCCAGTCTAAACAATGCTCTGTGAGCTAAACAGCCCGGACTCCAGACTGATACATTGTAACAAACTAGCACAGTTGTATGCAGTCTAGACACTGCTCTGTGAGCTAAACAGCCTGGGCATCAGACTGATACATTGTAACAAACTAGCACAGTTGTATCCAGTCTCGACAATGCTCTGTGAGCTAAACAGCCCGGACTCCAGACTGATACATTGTAACAAACTAGCACAGTTGTATCCAGTCTAGACAATGCTCTGTGAGCTAAACAGCCCGGACTCCAGACTGATACATTGTAACAAACTAGCACAGTTGTATCCAGTCTAGACAATGCTCTGTGAGCTAAACAGCCTGGACTCCAGACTGATACATTGTAACAAACTGGCAGAGTTGTATCTAGTCTAGACAATGCTCTGTGAGCTAAACAGCCCGGACTCCAGACTGATACATTGTAACAAACTAGCACAGTTGTATCCAGCCTAGACAATGCTCTGTGAGCTAAACAGCCCGGACTCCAGACTGATACATTGTAACAAACTAGCACAGTTGTATCCAGTCTAGACAATGCTCTGTGAGCTAAACAGCCCGGACTCCAGACTGATACACTGTAACAAACTAGCACAGTTGTATCCAGTGTAGACAATGCTCTGTGAGCTAAACAGCCTGGAATCCAGACTGATACATTGTAACAAACTAGCACAGTTGTATCCAGCCTAGACAATGCTCTGTGAGCTAAACAGCCCGGACTCCAGACTGATACATTGTAACAAACTAGTACAGTTGTATCCAGTCTAGACAATGCTCTGTGAGCTAAACAGCCCGGACTCCAGACTGATACATTGTAACAAACTAGCACAGTTGTATGCAGTCTAGACAATGCTCTGTGAGCTAAACAGCCCGGACTCCAGACTGATACATTGTAACAAACTAGCAGAGTTGTATCCAGTCTAAACAATGCTCTGTGAGCTAAACAGCCCGGACTCCAGACTGATACATTGTAACAAACTAGCACAGTTGTATGCAGTCTAGACACTGCTCTGTGAGCTAAACAGCCTGGGCATCAGACTGATACATTGCAACAAACTAGCACAGTTGTATCCAGTCTCGACAATGCTCTGTGAGCTAAACAGCCCGGACTCCAGACTGATACATTGTAACAAACTAGCACAGTTGTATCCAGTCTAGACAATGCTCTGTGAGCTAAACAGCCCGGACTCCAGACTGATACATTGTAACAAACTGGCAGAGTTGTATCTAGTCTAGACAATGCTCTGTGAGCTAAACAGCCCGGACTCCAGACTGATACATTGTAACAAACTAGCACAGTTGTATCCAGCCTAGACAATGCTCTGTGAGCTAAACAGCCCGGACTCCAGACTGATACATTGTAACAAACTAGCACAGTTGTATCCAGTCTAGACAATGCTCTGTGAGCTAAACAGCCCGGGCTCCAGACTGATACATTGTAACAAACTAGCACAGTTGTATCCAGTGTAGACAATGCTCTGTGAGCTAAACAGCCTGGAATCCAGACTGATACATTGTAACAAACTAGCACAGTTGTATCCAGCCTAGACAATGCTCTGTGAGCTAAACAGCCCGGACTCCAGACTGATACATTGTAACAAACTAGTACAGTTGTATCCAGTCTAGACAATGCTCTGTGAGCTAAACAGCCCGGACTCCAGACTGATACATTGTAACAAACTAGCACAGTTGTATGCAGTCTAGACAATGCTCTGTGAGCTAAACAGCCCAGACTCCAGACTGGGTTGTCCCATTATTAATGTATTAAATAAAAATCTGACATCATATAGGACATGACAATCTCTTCCTAACAAACCTAGAACCAGCCCTGTACCTCACATGGATCCAGAGAACTCCCTATTCATTGCTCTAATTGCTCTGCTTGGTTAGGGCATGTCCTTTCTGCAGTAGCTATCTCCATAATACAGCTCAATGGGCATATTCTTTTTGCTGTGGCTCTCGTCTTATCACAGCCTAGGGGGCATGGCCTTTGTGCTTAAGCTCTCTCCCTATCACACCTCAGGGGTTGTGTCCTTTGTGCTGCAGCTCAGAGGGAGTGTCGTTTCTGTTGCAGCTCTCTCCCTATCACAGCTCGGGGAGGGGTTGCCTTTCTAAGTGCCATGTCATTTCTGCTGCAGCTCTCTTCCTATCACGGCTCAGGGGGCATGGCCTTTCTGCTGCTGCTCTCTCCCCATCACAGCTGAGGGTTGCGTGTCCTTTCTCAGGGGGCGTGTCCTTTCCACTGCAACTCTCTCCCTGTTACTGGTGGCAGTTGAATGATGGAACTGAGCATGTGCGACCACCTCAGCAATGTTGCTGAAGTGCACAGAGAAATAAGGAAAAGGACAAACAGCAGGTGGCGCTATACAGATACATTATATTGAATAGCTTGAGAACTATATAAAGTTTTTAGTTTTATGCATCCCAGAGACTGTGCTGCTGTTGATGGAGGAATAAAGCAAATTCTTAATTCTTACTCCTAATCCTGGGGTTCCCCTTAAATTCCCATATTGTTTTTGCAATTTGAACTAAAGTATGACTGCTGTAACCGTAAAGATTCCCACCGCGCCCTGGTGACATCCATATACATGTGACGTCTTACAGAATGCTGCCCACTTCTTGCATGCACATTGTGAATAGTGACGACGACGTTGTCTATTTTCAAGCAAAACACAAATTTTCCAAATTTTCACTGAGGGGCCACATCCCGTTCTCTATATACATTTTCCCAGTTTGAGGTCAGAAACTATTGGTCACACAAGTGATGTGAAGAGCGCCAATCTGATACTTGTCTTACTTCTCTTTTTCATAAGGCCTCATGCACACGACCGTATTTTGTTTCCGTGACCGATCCTTTTTTTTTGCGGATAGGATGCGGACCCACACCGTGTGCCGTCCGCATCAGTATGTCAGTTTTTTTTGCGGATCCATTGTAATAATGCCTACCCTTGTCCGCAAACTAGAAAAAAATAGGACATGACATGCTCCGCAAAAAAAATTATGCATGTCCTATTTTTTTCTAGTTTGCGGACAAGGATAGGCATTATTACAATGGATCCGCAAAAAAAACGGATCCGCCCAAAAAAATGGATGCCATCATCCGTTTTTTTTTGCGGATCTGCAATTTGCGGACCGCAAAACACATACGGTCTTGTGCATGTAGCCTAAGGCCTCATGCACACGACCGTTGTTGTGTTCCGTTCCGCAAAACGGGGTTCCGTTGTTCCGTGATCCGTTTCCGTTTTTGTTTCCGTGTGTCTTCCTTTATTTTTGGAGGATCACCAGACATGAAGGAAAGTAAAAAAAAAATCTAAGACAGGTTTGCCTTGCAAATGATAGGAAAAAAATGGACGCGGACGCGCGGACGACAATCTTGTGTGCCTCCGTGTTTTTTAGCGGTCCTATTGACTTGAATGGGTCCGCAAACAGTTTTCCGCGAAAATACTAGGACAGGTTATATTTTTTTGACGGACTGGAACCACGAATCACGGACGCGGATGACAAACGGTGCATTAGCCGAGTTTTCAACGGACCCATTAAAAGTCAATGGGTCCGCAGAAAAACACGAAAAACGGCACAACGGACACGGAATAAAACAGCGGTCGTGTGCATAAGGCCTAAGACTGTATTTTCTTTTGCTGCTGCTTGGCATTGAGTATTGCTGCTTATTTAGTATATCATCACCAGTCATTGTCCGCTCCACTTGTATCCCAATTATCTACTTGTCGACCATTTATCACATCCAGCGGGTTAGGCCTAGTTCACACTTCAGTTATTTCCATCAGTTATTATGAGCCAGAACCAGCAGTGAAGCCTCCAGTCAGATCAGGTATAATGGAAAGATTTTCTCCTGTTCTATGTTTTTGAACCGTACCTGTTTTGGGCTCACAGTAAGGGCTCATGCACGCGAAACTTATTTTTTTTCCGTGCCTGTTTAGTTTCCGTATGTCTGCATGGTCGTTCCGGAAAAAAGATCCTGCGACGGAACTGCCTGCCGAAATCCAACAACGCAAGTGTGAAAGTACCCCAAGGGATACTTTCACACTAGCATTATTCTCTTCCGGTATTGAAATCCGGTAAAGGGTCTCAATACCGGAAAAAAAGGACATCAGTTTTGTCCTAATGTATTCTGAATGGAGAGCAATCCGTTCAGTATGCATCAGTATGTCTTCCGTTCCGTCCCTTGTGCGGTATTTGACCGGACAAAATACTGCAGCATGCTGCGGTATTTTTTTCCAGACAAAATCCCGGAAAAATACCGCACTTACCGGATCCGGCATTGATTTTCATAGAGATGTATTAATGCAGGATCCGGTACCAAGTGTTCCGGAAATTGCCGGATCCAGTTTTCCGGTCTGCGCAAGCAACGGGACATAGGAGATACTATTTTTGCTTTTGATCTTTAAATACCGGATCCGTTATTCCGAATGATATTGGATGAGACGGATCTGGTATTTTACCGGATCCGTCTAATGGGGATCCTGAAAAAAAGGCTTTCCGTTTGTACACGGCATGCAGGATCCGGCAGGCAGTTGCATTGCCGGAACTTTCTGCCAGAATAAAAAAAATCTAAAAAACGCTAGTGTGAAAGTATCCTAACCCAGATAGCCCAGTCACACGACTGTTCAAGGTCCGTGCCCTTATAGCGTACCTCAGACAGCGGGTCCGCAACATATGAGCACCGGCCATGTGAATCCCGTATCACAGATGTGGTCCCATTCATTAAATGTGTCCGCAATCCACAAGATATTGCGCTGAATGGAGGCACGGATTGTAAGCCCACAGAAACACTATTAACCACCTCCGTGGGCCTTCGGGTCTGTGCCTCCACACCGCAAAAGGACATGTTCTATCTTTTGCCGTACATTCCAGATCGCGGACCCTTTCAAGTCAACGGGTCCGCAGCGCAATACAGGATTCACGCGGCCGACCATGACCACAATTTACGGTCCACAGCACGGGCACGGGGCACACGCGGTCGTGTGAATGATGCCTAAGCATGTCTCTGAATCTGAAGCTGCAGAAGCAGGGAACATCCCTGTCTCCACAGAGCCGTAACTTTTTTATTTTTCAGTTCACATATTCTTATTAGGGCTTTTTTTTTTTTATTTTTTTTTTGCTGGATATGTTGTACTTTCTAATGGCACAATTTTATATTGCATATAATGTAGTTAGAAGATAAAAAAAAAATCCAAATTCGGTTGAATTGGAAGAAAAAAAACAATAGTTTTATGGATTCATTAAACCGGAAATATTCCCTTCATTTTCCAGGTCAGTACAATTACAGTGATACCACATTTATATAGTTTCTCTTGTGTTTTAATACTTAAAAAATATATTTTTTTCTTTTGCATCGCCATATTCTGTCCCCCATAACATTTTTATATTTACATTTATTGATATCATTTTTGGGTGATTTTTTATCCCTTTTTTTTTGGGGGGGGGGGGACAAGTGAAGAAATCAAAAACGTTGAATTGGACATTTTTTTTCTTCCCATTACAGCGTTCACCATATGGGATAAATACTTTTATATTTTAATAGTTCTGGCATTTTAGGACACAGCGGTGCAAATCATCTTTTTTTTATATAGTTCATTTTTATATGTAAAATGACAGGCAGAGGAAGAGGCAGGCCGTTCCGCAGGGGTGGTAGGGGTCGTGCAGGTGCACCAGGCCTAAGTAGGAAGTTGGAGGCACGTGTGATAACTTCAAAGGACGCACCAGAGTTGGTTGAGTGGCTCGCTCAGCCTTCCGCTTATGCAGCCTCCTCATCCTCTGTATCTGCACCCTCCTCACTCTCTGCTGTGTGCACCCCCAAAGACACCACCACCATATCCCCTCCACTCGAGTCAGAGGAATTATTTTCCAATCCATTCCCAGACCTTACTGATGTGCAGCCATTTTGGCATCGGATGAGGAAGAGGAGGTAGCAACGGCCGCCACCCAGCGGTCTGACGACAGTACCCAGATCAGCCCAAGGAGGGTGGTTCCCCGCTGTTGCTGCCTACTCCGAGGTCTCTATGGTCAGTGGTGCTGAAGGTGACGATGATGATGTGTCGATGGACGTCACGTGGGTGCCCACAAGAGAGGAAGAGGAGGGGAGTTCAGAGGGAGAGATGGAGAAGCAGATAGGGAGGAGAAGGAGGAGAAGCAGGCAGAACTCACAGTGCACAGGAGGCAAAAAGCAGACTGAAAATGTATCTGGAGCGAGCCATCCACCCTGCACGGTCACATCTTGCGCTCCCAGGACGCCGGCGCATGGCTGCGCAGTGTGGGCTTTTTTTAACGTGTCAGCTGCTGACAATAGTGTTGCCATCTGCAGCCTGTGCCGTCAACGCATAAGTCGCGGTAAGTCCAACACTCACCTAGGGGACCACCGTCTTAAGAAGGCAACAGGCCTCCCATCACCGAGCACAGTGAGAGCAACGCCGTCAGAACCTATAAAGCCACACTCCTGGCGCTCCACGTCCTACCTCTTCTTCTCCTCTCTCCTCCCATTTGTTCTCCACTCCACCTTCCACCGTGCCGTCGTCGCGTTCATCTGGCACAAGGCAGGCTTCTGTGGCCAAAATGCTTGAGCATAAAAAATTATGACGCTGGATAATCCTCTTGCACAACGGCTGACCGCTGGCTTGTCGGAACTGCTAGCCCGCCAACTACTGCCATATAAACTAATGGACTCGGAGGCCTTTAGAAAATTTGGGGCCATTGGCACACCGCAATGGAAGGTCCCCGGAAGGAAATATTTCTCCCAGAAGGTCATCTCGGATCTATATGGCCACATTCAGCAGCAAGTGAATATATCTCTGGCACATAGTGTCGGTACCAAGATTCATCTGACCACAGACACGTGGTCTAGTAAACACGGGCAGGGAAAGTACATAACTTTTACTGCCCACTGGGTGAACCTTCTGACAGCCATAACGTTAAGCATGTAACCCGTGGCACCCATGTGGATTTGGTGTTACCGCCAGTGATTGCATGCAGGCCTGTCTCTTCTTCTCCACCTCCTACTCCATCCTCCGTCTCCTCCTCGGCTGACTCCTCCTTTTCCACTGCTACCGCCTCTTCCTCTGCACCCCTCAAGCTCCCCAGAACCTATTTGACGTGCCAGGTGAGACGTTGCCATGCTGTGCTGCGGCTGTTGTGCCTGGGAGCCAAGAGCCGCACCGGTCCTGCACTGCTTTCAGCTCTGCGATCACAGGCCGATCAGTGGCTAATCCCGCTCAAATTGACAATTGGTAAAGTGGTGTGCGACAACGGAGCCAATCTGCTGAGTGCACTGAAACAGGGCAAAATGACACACGTCCTGAACTTAGTGTTACAGTGATTCGTTGCCAAATTCCCCGGGGTCCAGGACGTCTTGCGGCAGGCCAGGAAAATCTCTGGCCATGTTAGAAGATTTTACACGGCCATGGCTAGCCTTGCTGAGGTTCAGCAGCGACACCACCTGCCCGTCAGACGTCTGATTTGTGACTGCCCGACACGCTGGAACTCCACCTTGTATATACTTGATAGGCTGCTCCAGCAGAAACGTTGCGTTAACGACTACCTGTCGTTAACGGCCGTGATCCGTACAATTAACCCCTCAGGTGCTGCACCTGAAGGGGTTAATTGTGCGTATCATAGCCCCCTGTAAGAGATCCGGGGCAGACCCCCCTCCCTCCCCAGTTTAAATTTCATTGGTGGCCAGTGCGCCCCCCCCCCTCCCTCCCTCTATTGTAATAATAGCATTGGTGGCACAGTGTGCGGCCCCCCCCTCCCTCCCTCTATTGCATTAACATTGGTGGCACAGTGTGCGCCCCCCCCCCGCCCCCCCTTCCCCCCTCTATTGTTTTAATACATTGGTGGCAGTGTGCGGCCTCCCCTCTCCCCCCCCCCCCCCCGATCAATGGTGGCAGCGGAGTTCCGATCGGAGTCCCAGTTTAATCGCTGGGGCTCCGATCGGTAACCATGGCAACGAGGACGCTACTGCAGTCCTGGTTGCGTTGGTTACTTAGCCTTAGCAATAGTAGAAGCATCATACTTACCTGCTGGCTGCTGCGATGTCTGTGTCCGGCCGGGAGCTCCTCCTACTGGTAAGTGACTGCAATGCGCCGCACAGACCTGTCACTTACCAGTAGGAGGAGCTCCCGGCCGGACACAGACATCGCAGCAGCTAGCAGGTAAGTATGATGCTTCTACTCCGCTGCCACCAATGATCGGGGGGGGGGGGGGGAAGAGGGGAGGCCGCACACTGCCACCAATGTATTAAAACAATAGAGGGAGGAAGGGAGGGGGCGAGTGGGCGCACACTGCCACCAATGTATTAAAACAATAGAGGGAGGAAGGGGAGGGGCGGGGGGGCGCACACTGCCACCACTGTTAATGCAATAGAGGGAGGGGGGGGCGCACACTGTGCTACCAATGCTATTATTACAATAGAGGGAGGGGGGGTGGGGGGGGCGCAGACTGGCCACCAATGCTATTATTACAATAGAGGGAGGGAGGGGGGGCGGGGGGGGCCGCACTGGCCACCAATGATATTCAAACTGGGGAGGGGGGGTCTGCCCCCTGCTGCCTGGCAGCCCCGGATCTCTTACAGGGGGCTATGATACGCACAATTAACCCCTTCAGGTGCAGCACCTGAGGGGTTAATTGTACGGATCACGGCCCCCTGTAAGAGATCGGGTGCTGCCAGGCAGCAGGGGGCAGTCATGTACACAGTTTGTAGTATATTCTAACTAGAAGCGTCCCCATCACCATGGGAACGCCTCTGTGTTAGAATATACTGTCGGATATGAGTTTTCACGATGTAACTCATATCCAACAGTATATTCTAACATAGAGGCGTTCCCATGGTGATAGGGACGCTTCAAGTTAAAATATACCATCGGATTGGAGAAAACTCCGATCAGATGGTATAAAGGGACTCCAGACTTTACAGTGAAAGTCAATGGGGGGCGGATCCGTTTGCAATTGCACCATATTGTGTCAACGTCAAACGGATCCGTCCCCATTGACTTGCATTGTAATTCAGGACGGATCCGTTTGGCTCCGCACGGCCAGGCGGACACCAAAACGACTTTTTTTTCATGTCCGTGGATCCTCCAAAAATCAAGGAAGACCCACGGACGAAAAAACGGTCACGGATCACGGACCAACGGAACCCCGTTTTGCGGACAGTGAAAAAATGCTGTCGTGTGCATGAGGCCTTATCGTGTACCTGCCATACATCTAACCGTGAGTGGTAACCAAATACAAGGTTTTTGTAAATTTTTTTCAAATTGTCTTTCTTCCTTAAACATGGTACCTGTGCCCTTAAATATTTGTTTCTATGCCAGTATAATCATATGCAATTATCCACTAATAATTTTGTGGGATCTATTTTAGTACATGATTATCATAAAAGTTAAGTTTTAAGTAGGTTAATTATTCAGTGAAATATAGGGCTGTCAGAATGCAGCATTTCCAGGCCTTGCTGCGAGAGATGCTGCATTCTGCTGTTGCGGGCGCTGGCCGAGGAATTTCCACCCACAGCAAAACAGGTGTGGGTACCAATCCTACCGCGCCTGCAAAAAGAGGGCAGTTTGAAGATGTGTTGGTTACTTCGGATATGAGATCATTCTTGCACCCAACCCATTGACAGCTGTCCTCTGGATCCATCCTCAGGGAACGCCTAGACCGACAGGTGTCCGACTACATCGGGTTAACAGCCGATGTGGACACTCTGAGAACCGAGGATCCCCTGGACTACTGGGTGTGCAGGCTTGACCTGTGGCCAGAGCTGGCACCATTTGCCATGGAACTCTTGGCTTGCCCCTCGTCGAGTCTCCTGTCCGAAAGGATGATCAGCGCAGCAGGGGGGACCGTGACCGATAAGCGCACTCGCCTAGCTCACGACAGTGTGGACTACCTCACATTTCTAAAAGTGCATGAGGCATGGATCTAAGAGGAGTTTAACACAACTGTGATGACCACGTGTAATTAAATTTCACCTATTATCATTTGGGGTTTATTCAAGAGGGGGGATTTCGTTAGCGATGTTTTTAATCCAATTTATTATTTTTAGTTATTTTAAACATATGTATTTGACATGTATTTGTACTGGCCTACATTAACTTTTTTATCCTGTGACCACCTAATGCACCTCCAGCCATAGAATCCAAAGTTCTTTGCTGTCAGGTGAACACCTATTGCCTAATTTTTGGGGCCTGTACTGGCCGACAGTTACATTTTTTATCTCTAACCACATAATCACACCCTTGTCTCACTCCTCTGCCTCTCATTATGGTGGAGTATGAACTGCATTCACCATAAGGACCTTCTGATGTCACAGGGTCATGTGACTGTGCCCCGCACCCCGTACTGTACCCCTCACCCCGTACTGTGCCCCCTTATACCCTCCATTGTGCCCTCTTACCACACCCTGTGCAGTGCCCCTAGTCATTCCCTGTACTGTGCCCTTATATACCCTTTTATCCGGTCACGGTATGGCGGTGTTATCCGGTCACTGTACAGAGGTGATATCCAGTCAATGTATGGCGGTGGTATCCAATAACTGGATGGCCATAACTGTATCCCTTTCCCTGCCCACGTCATCCTTTTTTAGACCTGGTACAAGCGGGAAAAATATTCAGACTGTGGTGCTAAGGACCTTTCCACAATCTGTGTCAGAAATACGCCTAACATAGACGTATTTCTATATAATAAATGACCACCTAATTGTATTATTATTCGGGGGTAGGGCTAATATCTTTATAGTATATAGATTCTAGTGTATTATACTGTGCCCTGTATTTCCCAGTAGAAAATGATCCTTGGGAAACACAGTCCTCACCCCTGACCACCAGGACCAGGTAGCGCTCTGTCAGTACATGGCGGCCTCCCCTCTCCGCCACGCTGCTCCGCTGTGTACTGGGGCTTATTCTGACACTAGCGCTGGGCTCACGACCTATTTTTGCCATCCATTTAATGCATACCAAAAATGTATGCGTTACCAGATGCCTCAGACTGATGCCGTACAGTGGAGTCCGTTCACCATACAGTTCCATGGTAGAAAAACATATACGCTAACGTATGCATTTTTTTTATGGACTCTGCAGGATACAAAAACGTGGAGTGCTGCACATTTGTATACATCAAACCAAAAGGAAAAAACATTCTTTTCTAGGCTCCAGCAGGGCACATTTTTGAGAGTTACCCTTTAAGACGCATAAAAATGGCCCCTGATTAAAATACATATTTTTTATGGGAATTTTTGCCAATGATCCCCCTCTGGTGTATCACTGTCCATGTTGTGGGACTATTTGTGTACTGCTAGTAAGTGTTTGCTGGCTGTAAATATGACCTGAAGGTTTTTCAGGCTCGCCTGCCATTAAAGTGAATGGGGGCTGCCGCAAACGTCCATTTCTTGAACATTTGATCGCGAACGCGCGTTCGCGAATCGTCCCGGACGATGTTCGTCCATCACTAGTAGAAGTTTGGCGAAGCAGCCCAATCGAACATTTCAAAACTTCGCTCATCGCTAGTAATCACAGTTGACCACAGCATCTGAGGGATAAAAAGTCTGTGATCGGTGAAAACGCCAATCACAGACTCTGCCACCAGATGTAAGGCAGCAGGCACCTGTCGACTATAGCGCCCAATCATCTTTGAAGAACGTACGTTTTGTGTAAACTAATAAATAAATGAACAAATTAAATAAATTAATTTAAAAATAAAAAAACCTCCTGTACTAGCCAAAACCGCTGCTTATAGCCCTGCGCCAGGCGACCGAAAACTATATGGAACTAAGCATAAAGGAAATACAAGATAAGAAAGTATCTTAGTTTCACTTTGTGCTAAAAAATAATAATTAAAATAAAGCCCTAAGGATCAACAACTAAAAAAATTCTTTCAAAACTGCATGTACTATAAAAAAAACTAAAATGTGTCTGATAATGGACGGGGGGAAATGGTCCAGTCTTGAACATTAAATATCACATCCCATTCGGGGAGGGTGTTATGTATTTGCCACCATGAGATCCGACTGTACGGGCAGCACATGGCCTTAGAGGTGAGGAACATCTAGTACTACAGCTGGTGCCAGGATAAATAAGGTGCTGTCAGCACTTTTAATCAGGAGTGGGAGGTTTTCCTTTGACACCCAGTGGGTGCTAGTTTGCCAACAGTGTATGACTAAGGAGAGTGTACATTCCAGAATAGTGAGGATTTAGAAACCACAGGCATTTTCTGTGCTGTAGGCGGATTGAGAATATGGGAATTTTGTCAAGGATCAGAACAAAGGTTCTGTCTGTAGGCGGTAAGTGGTGCTGCACTTCAGTCCTGTTCACTTGAATTTGAATGAACTGCAATACCAGACACAACCATGAAGAGGCGTGGCGCAGAGTAGCCGCACACACACAATGCTAGCAGGGTTCTAATGTTAATGATAAGTCAAGACAACAAAGGACATTTACCTTGTTTGTTCCTAATCTTGTTGCTCCCGCTGCAGCCTTTGCCGAGGACAACCCCTTTAAGGCCATTCAGACAACCTCATTAGTTATTAATAAAAGTTCAGTGAAGAAAAATGTCCGGCCAAGGACTGGTCTACGGGTTTCGAACCACCAGGTTCGTAATGAGATCATGATTAATAACCTGGAGGTTGGAAACACGCAGACTATCCTGTCTGTGTCGCTCATGGATTTGTAATTTTAATGAATATTAATAAATACAAGTTTTAGAAGATCTTCCTTTGATGGACATTTTTCTTCACTTCAAGTTTTCCTACTCCAGGTGTCACGGTTGGGAGTGGGGAAAACCCCCCACCTTACAATGAGTGGGGGGTAATGAAAGCAACTAGGTGGCCCTCACACCGAAAGATGGAACATCCAGACAAGGATCCTAACTCCAGCACACACCAAGGCTGGAGCACAACTGACTCCTGGCCAAAGGCTACAGGTATAAGAAGCACCAAGTGACCACACCCAATCAGGGGGTTAACCCTTACAGCACCAGACAGGGGAAGTGCACACACCAGCCACCACGGTGCCACCGGCAAAAGCATGAGTGGCAACCATGTCACGGCACACACAGCCAAGGCCGTGACACCAGGAGTCCATAGAAGGTTTTTCTTCCAGCAGGGTGAAGGCATGCATCTGGTTGCCCGTATTTGTACAGTACAGTGACTCCGAAGGGTATAGGACTCCTGGCTAGAGATGAGCGAATTTTTCTAAAATTCGATTCGCCGTTTCGCCAAATTTTTCGGGAAAAATTTGGTTTGATACGAATATATTCGGGGTGAATTACGTTTAAAAAAACGGCTATTTCCTGCCTGCAGAGAGCCTTTATAGTGGTGGAGAACACTGTGCCTTGTAGTAACACACATAGGGAGTCTGCTGTGGTAGTGAAATAATACTGTGAGTCAGTATGACATGCAGATGACAGGCGTCGCTCTTAGAATCACTGCACACTTCACTTATTAGGGCAGTCACGGGCCAGAACTGACCAAATAACTCAAGTATGAACTCAGCCTTACTGGTCAATGTTAGCGCCAAGAAGAAGCGCACTCCTTTTAAACCGTCGCTAGCTGATTTAACATAGATGTCTACAGAACCTGTTCTATTAAACGCTTAGAAAAGTAGAGACCCCCGACAGAGTGGAGAGGGTGTCAGCAGTAAGTTTGTGTTGACGTCACTGATTATTTTGCCCTTCCTCTGATCCGTCAGAACAATAACCCACAAAAAACGGATTCTGTTTGTGGAGCATCCGCCTTCCGCACTTGCTCAATTATCCATCAGTATTGCTAATGCCAAAAAAAAACAGTAGTGGATGTAAAACAGAGAAGACATGTGAAGGTAATATGTCTTATGTGTTTTGTACCAATTACTGCTTTTGGCTACCAAATCACAAGCCAATTCTGATGGGACCATACACGCCTTACAGCTGCTGCACAGACAGGCCTATGACATATTAATGAGGTGAAAGCAGCATCAGGATACCACAGAGTGGCAAGGTGACATAGTGTGGAGATGGCAGCAGCATTAGGATACTACAGAGTGGCAAGGTGACACAGTGTGGAGATGACTGCAGCAGCAGGAGGATGCCATAGAGTGGCAAAGTGACATAGTGTGGAGATGGCAGTAGCAGCATCAGCATCACGATACCACAAAGTGGCATGGTGACATAGTGTGGATATGGCAGCAGCAGGAGGATACCACAAAGTGGCAAGGTGACACAGTGTGGAGATGGCAGAAGCAGCAGGATACCACAGAGGGGCATGGTGACATAGTGTGGAGATGTAAGTAGCAGCAGGAGGATACCACAGAGTGGCAAGGTGACGGTGTGGAGATGACTGCAGAAGCATCAGGATACCACAGAGTGGCAAGGTGACAGAGTGTGGAGATGGCAGCAGTAGCAGGAGGATACCACAGAGTGGAAAGGTGACATAGTGTGGATATGGCAGCAGCATCAGGATACCACAGAGTGGCAAGGTGACATAGTGTGGAGGTGGCAGTAGCAGCAGGAGGATACCACAGAGTGGCAAGGTGACATAGTGTGGAGATGGCTATAGCAGCAGCATCAGGATACCACAGAGTGGCAAAGTGACATATTGTGGAGATGGCAGCAGCTTTTGGAGACCACAGAGTGGAAAGGTGACATAGTTTGGAGATGGCAGCAGCAGGAGGATACCACAGAGTGGCAAGGTGACATAGTGTGGAGATGGCAGCAGCAGCAGGAGGATACCACAGAGTGGCAAGGTGACATAGTGTGGAGATGGCAGTAGCAGCAGCAGCAGCAGGAGGATACCACAGAGTGGCAAGGTGACATAGTGTGGAGATGGCAGCAGGAGGATACCACAGAGTGGCAAGGTGACACAATGTGGAGATGGCAGCAGCAGGAGGATACCACAGAGTGGCGAGGTGACCTAATGTGGAAATGGCAGCAGCCTCTGGACACCACGGAGTGGCAAGGTGACATAGTGTGGATATGGCAGCAGCATCAGGAGACCACAGAATGGCAAGGTGACATAGTGTGGCGATAGCAGCAGCATCAGGAGACCAGAGTGGCAAGGTGGCATAGTTTGGAGATGGCAGCAGCATCAGGATACCACAGAGTGGAAAGGTGACATAGTTGGAGATGGCAGCAGCATCAGGATACCACAGAGTGGCAAGGTGACATAGTGTGGAGATGGCAGCAGCAGGTGGATACCACAGAGTGGCAAGGTGACATCGTGCGGAGATGACAGCAGCAGCATCAGGATACCACAGAGTGGCAAGGTGACATAGTGTGGAGGTGGCAGTAGCAGCATCAGGATACCACAGAGTGGCAAGGTGACATAGTGTGGAGATGGCAGCAGCAGCAGGAGGATACCACAGAGTGGCAAGGTGACATATTGTGGAGTTGGCTGTAGCAGAAGCAGCATTAGGTATCCACAGTGTTGCAAATTGATATAGTGTGGAGATGGCAGCAGCAGGAGTAAAATGCCACAGAGTGGCAAAGTGACATAGTGTGGAGATGGCAGTAGCAACATCAGCATCAGGATACCACAAAGTGGCAAGGTGACATAGTGTGGAGATGGCAGCAGGAGGATACCACAGAGTGGCAAGGTGACATAGTGTGGAGATGGCAGCAGTAGCAGGAGGATACCACAGAGTGGCAAGGTGACATAGCGTGGAGATAACAGCAGCAGCAGCATCAGGAGACCACAGAGTGGAAAGGTGATATAGTGTGGAGATGGCTGTATCAGTAGCAGCAGCAGCATCAGGAGACCACAGAGTGGCAAGGTGACACAGTATGGAGATGGCAGCAGCAGGAGGATACCACAGAGTGGCAAGGTGACCTACTGTGGAGATGGCAGCAGCAAGAGGATACCACAGAGTGGCAAGGTGACATAGTGTTAAGATGGCAGCAGCATCAGGAGACCACAGAGTGGCAAGGTGACATAGTGTGGAGATGGCAGGAGCATCAGGGGACCACAGAGTGGAAAGGTGACATAGTGTGGAGATGGCAGCAGCAGGAGGATACCACAGAGTAGCAAGGTGACGGTGTGGAGATGACTGCAGAAGCATCAGGATACCACAGAGTGGCAAGGTGACAGAGTGTGGAGATGGCAGCAGTAGCAGGAGGATACCACAGAGTGGCAAGGTGACATAGCGTGGAGATGACAGCAGCAGCATCAGGAGAACACAGAGTGGAAAGGTGACATAGTGTGGATATGGCAGCAGCATCAGGAGACCACAGAGTGGCAAGGTGACATAGTGTGGAGGTGGCAGTAGCAGCAGGAGGATACCACAGAGTGGCAAGGTGACATAGTGTGGAGATGGCAGTAGCAGCATCAGCATCAGGATACCACAGAGGGGCAAGGTGACATATTGTGGATATGGCAGCAGCAGGAGGATACCACAGAGTGGCAAGGTGACACAGTGTGGAGATGGCAGAAGCAGCAGGAGGATACCACAGAGTGGCAAGGTGACATAGTGTGGAGATGTCAGCAGCAAGAGGAGACCACAGAGTGGCAAGGTGGCGCAGTGTGGAGATGGCAGCAACAGGAGGATGCCACAGAGGGGCAAGGTGACATAGTGTGGAGATGTCAGCAGCAAGAGGAGACCACAGAGTGGCAAGGTGACATAGTGTGGAGATGGCAGTAGCAGCAGCAGCATCAGGATACCACAGAGTAGCAAGGTGACATAGTGTGGATATGGCAGCAGCATCAGGAGACCACAGAGTGGCAAGGTGACATAGTGTGGAGATGGCAGCAGCAGCAGCAGGAGGATGCCACAGAGTGGCAAAGTGACAGTGTGGAGATGGCAGCAGCAGGAGGATACCACAGAGTGGCAAGGTGACACAGTGTGGAGATGGCAGCAACAAGAGGATGCCACAGAGGGGCAAGGTGACATAGTGTGGAGATGGCAGTAGCAGCAGCAGCAGCATGAGGATACCACAGAGTGGCAATGTGACATAGTGTGGAAAAGGCAGCAGCAGGAGGATACCACAGAGTGGCAAGGTGATGTAGTGTGGAGATGGCAGCAGCAGATGCATCAGGAGACCGCAAAGTGACCCGATGACAGAGTGGGGAGGTGGGTGGCAATACCACTACCGGCTGATGAAAGTGGCTGAAAGAAGGAGCACTTGGCATCAGATGTATGGCATCAGGCGGGTGGCAGCAACAGAGTAGTGACTGAGGCAGGTTGTCATAAGAAACCGGTCTCTTTTCTTAAAGTGTTCGTGTGGCACTATGGATGATCTAGTTTGATCAGGAATTGGTGGTTGGAAATCCTGGCTGATCCACGCCTGATTCATCTTGACAAAGGTCATTCTCCCCACATTTTTGGTGGACAGGCGAGTTCTTCTTGGGGTAACTATGGCCCCCGCCGCACTAAACACACGCTCTGATGCGGGCAGGACACTACTGGCTGGGCAGTACAGCTTTTCCAGTGCAAACTCTGCTAGTTGCGGCCACAAATCCAGTGTGGCTGCACAGTAGTCCGACGGATCTTTAATGTGGGTTGGCAGGGTGCTGTCCAACTATGCCACCACCTGCTGGTTCAGGTCCTGCTCCAGGTCTACCTGCTGCTGCTGCTGGTGAGTAGTTTCTTCACTATGCGGTTGAAGAAACCTACTCATTAGCGACTGTAGACTAAGGCTGCTGCTGATGGAGCTGGTACTGCTCCTGCCACCCCACCCCTCCCCAGCAGCCATGGCAGTGGAACGTGAGTGCAGAGGCCCCCCGGTCAGACCTGCGAGAGGATGGACGATGGCGCAGATAGGCAGCGGCCAACTGACTACATAGGATGTCTCTGTAGTAGTTCAGTTTGCCCTCCCTCTCAGTGGGTGTAAACAAAGGCCCCCATTCTGGACCGGTAGTGATGGTCCAACAAGGTGGAGAACCAGAAGTCATCCCTCTGCTGAATGGTGACAATTCGACTATCACTACACAAGCAAGTGAGC
Source organism: Bufo gargarizans (assembly GCF_014858855.1). Lineage (NCBI taxonomy): Eukaryota > Metazoa > Chordata > Amphibia > Anura > Bufonidae > Bufo > Bufo gargarizans. The sequence goes on along the minus strand of NC_058080.1, from coordinate 756,418,689 downwards.
ATGCATCGTGCCCAGGCTTGGAGTCGGGGAAATCCTCGGTGGGCCCCTGCCTAGTTGAAGCCTTGTCCCTGTCCCAAGAAGCCCCACCCCTCTCCTGAGAAGCCCCGCCCCTCATGGACATCTCTCTCACCAGAAGTAGCTCCAGAAACTGGACTAAACACTACATTGTGGTTACAGGACCTTTGGTGATGTCACAGTCATGTGATCAGTCATGTGTGTGGGAGTAGTAATGGGAACACAGGCTGTGCTGTGCAGAATGAAGTGGTACTTTATGTATGTAAGGTGTGTGTATAAAGCAGAGCTATGTCAGTGTAACCAGTCTATTGTACAGTTTTCTGTGTGTAATTTGCACACAGTAGTTATATCTGTGTAATGGACATGTAGCAGAGCTGTGTGTGCAATGTGTATATAGTAAACTATCTGTGTAATAAGCATGTGGTAGAGACAGCACAAAATCCTCTAGGGCACTCTCTGTTGCAGGGAACACCAGCTAGATGTTGGTTGAGGTGCCCTTGATGGTAATTGGTGTAAGGTGCTTTTGCGGCTGGGCCCCTGGTTCGTGACGCCAGCACCTTTAGGTGCAATGAGGAGGAGAAGTGGAATGAGAGAGTAGTAGAGGCAGTAGTTGAACCAAGCAGGAACTTTACTTGCCAGATGTAGTAAGGCATCCAATAACATCAGTTTGTCTTCCATAGAGATGGCAAAAAAGGGTAAAGCTGCAAAATTAGCAGGCTACTTATGGTAAAGTGCATAGGTTACCTCCAGCCCACTTGAGTAAAGGTCATGTTCTTGTGCTTGGTTCCTGGTCTTGCTCTGATCCCTCAACCTTTCACTATTAGTTTAGATCCTCTGTAAATGAGTATTCCGATAGATGGTCTTTCTGTCCTTGATTATGGTGGAGCTGCCAGAAGCTTAGAATCTCTCCACCTGATGCAAAGGAGTCTGATAAATGACAGTTACCTTTCTTCGCCTATAGTCTTTAGTTCAATGATACAACAACCCAATGGGTGATCTCCCTCATGGCAGGCAAACACTCTGCTTCATTATTTGAAAAGGTTGTGGTCTACAGAGTAATAATCGACTTGATACCCCGGAAGGGTACTCTACAGTGTAGGATCCTATAGTCCTGATCTTTGGACTCAATGGTTGAAACCATTTAGTTCTCCTCGGCTGGGCCCAGGAGGACAGAGACAAGACTGTCTCCTCTCCTGCCTCCTAACTCCTCCACTCCTATTCTCTACTTCCTTTCACTTCCTGTGTCTGCACTATATAAGTAATGTGTTAGAGACCTCTAGTGGTGAAAAGTATGTAGTGCAGGTTACCAGCCTGAAATATGGATTTAGCAGCATAGACAAAGAAATAGTGTAAAATAACATTATATTACACAACAATTTGGAGTGGAACATAGACACAGCAGTGGGACACTACATTCCCCACTGATTTAAATAAAGTCGGCCTCGATTTTTTGGGTTTGCTAGTTGCTGTGGATCTCCTCGCCGTCACCTGGAAAACACCATAACATGCGCCACACCCATATATACTTCAAAGTTCAGCATTATATATTGGATAGAGTATTTTTCAAGTTAATCCCGTACATTCAGGTGCATAAAAGAGGTTGCATATGAATTCACATTATCAAAATATCACATGTTAAATACTTTGGCGCAGAGTGAAAAATGGGCGTTGTTCTCTTTTCTTTGCTTGACGGTGACAAAACTGGGCATAGGTATAAAAACAAGTAATACAGTCCATTGCAAAAGTCCATAGTGTGCAAAGTCCAACTCAACATTGAGGTAAAACACTTATAGTATGAAGGGTTAAAGTGCAAAAAGTTCTGGTGTTGTAAACACGAATATTGCATAAAGCAATCACAGAAAATGTCCTTCTGGGTACATAACTTAAAATGTTGTATAACGTTTCTGATTCAAAGTCTCAGTTAACCTGAGAAGGGGTTAAAAATGAAAAAATGTAGCGCAAGCAAAAACAAAAATACGCAAATGGGGAATTTTTATGTTTTTGCTCTGCTGCAAGTCCAGCAGGTAATCCTGAGTTTATTTAAAGGGTCCCAGTAGTCTTTGTAGTGGTTTGTGGAACTGCCACTAGGGTATGCAACAGGCACAATTTCTACATGGGCAGAAAACACTAAAGTTTTTTTTCTTTTGAAGTGGCCATCCGGCCTACTTACAAATAAGTGTCTGGTGATGATGGCAGGTCGTGGATAGTGGGCTTCCGGAATACCATTCGTCCGGAGATGAGCCTTCTGGGGCGGTTTCCAGCTGACGTCGAGTTGATCTAGGGGTCAGATCCAGCCGCTCCGGACTCAAATGGAGGTCTTTACCCCAACAGCTTCAGTGCTGGCAGCTCAGTAGACTGCTTAGGAACCGCCGGGGACTCCTCAAAGGTAACTGGCAGAGCCGGCCTGGGTTTACAGCTTTCGAGGGACAAGTTCCGCAACAGATGGGCTCAGTCTCGTCCGGCGTCTGTCGTGTGGGCAGGCCTGTAACTACTCCTAGTATGCTTCTTCTTGGGTTTTGGCTGGGAATCACGGTGCGGCAGAACCAACGTGGGCTGCCACGCTACATTAGTACTCGCAAACCCTGTTGCGTAGAGATATTGCACCGGGGCAGTGGATCTCTCTCGCCGGTGATCTGACCCTACGGGGATGGTGGCCTCTTCTGTGGCCTCCTCCTGACTCTTGCCAGACCGTCGCCTACCCCCCTTCGATTATTCTGGGACGGACAGTGCACTTGGGGTCTGGGCAGGCTCTGCGGGTCTCAGCAGTGGAACTGCCATGTAATATGAGCCATATCGAGATGCCCACGCCTTGTCCATGAGCTTATAGAAATCATTGTGCTCCCAAGCCAGGAAAAGGGAGATCTCCAATGGCTACTGTGACGGTTGTGAGCCGTGACTTGCCCCCACTGCTTCTGGGATGGCCTTCGGTGGCCCCTGCATCACTTCAGCTTTAGTGGTGGTTGGTTCAGGGTCGTTTTCAGACATTGCGGGTATGTTAGCAGCCATGTTTGCAATCTTTCTCTCCCTCTCACAGCCGAGCACTTCCGCTTCCTCTGCAGGGCTGGCGTTCATCCCTCTTTCAGGACCACCCCCTAGGTTCACTTGTATTAGGGGGGCGGTACCACCAGGCGGCATAATGGAAAGTCTATAGTGGCGCAGTCAGAATTATTTTCCTGCACTTTCAAGGGGCGGTGTTCAATTTTCCCGCTTCTAGATGGGGGTGTCACCACTTCTTCCACAGTGATGGCGCAGCACAAATTAATAAAGAAGCTTCAGGCGGCCATTTTAGATGCATAGAAAAGTCCACTCACTGACAGCAATCAGTTGTACTGACACAAAACTGTCAAAAATTTGATTTTCCCATTTCCAATGATGCAATTCGACAGTAGGGGTCTTGTACAGTATCCCTGTGCAACTTTTAAGTGATTTGAGTAATTCTGCAGCTTAATAAAGACGTTTGTATTCAAGCACATATAAAGTCTCTTAGCTAGGCAATGGATATGTTCAATACACGGTGTACAGTTCATTTAAAGGCACAGAGACGTTTTTAATTATCCTGTTCGTAGTGACGCCAATTCATGCAGCATGTCGGGGCTCCGTATGGAGGATGCGCGTGAGCGCACTAGTGATAAGGTGCCAAGGATAGTAGTACTCACGGTTTAGTTGTCCTTTGGGGCCGGCAGTGCAGTGGATGGGAAGACAGCACGAAATCCTCCGGGGCACTCTCTGTTGCAGGGAACACCAGCTAGATGTTGGTTGAGGTTCCCTTGATGGTAATTGGTGTAAGGTGCTTTTGCGGCTGGGCCCCTGGTTCATGACGCCAGCACCATTAGGTGCAAATATTGGTGGTAGTAGTTGAAATGATGATATACAGGGAGTGCAGAATTATTAGGCAAGTTGTATTTTTGAGGATTAATTTTATTATTGAACAACAACCATGTTCTCAATGAACCCAAAAAACTCATTAATATCAAAGCTGAATATTTTTGGAAGTAGTTTTTAGTTTGTTTTTAGTTTTAGCTATTTTAGGGGGATATCTGTGTGTGCAGGTGACTATTACTGTACATAATTATTAGGCAACTTAACAAAAAACAAATATATACCCATTTCAATTATTTATTTTTACCAGTGAAACCAATATAACATCTCAACATTCACAAATATACATTTCTGACATTCAAAAACAAAACAAATCAGTGACCAATATAGCCACCTTTCTTTGCAAGGACACTCAAAAGCCTGCCATCCATGGATTCTGTCAGTGTTTTGATCTGTTCACCATCAACATTGCGTGCAGCAGCAACCACAGCCTCCCAGACACTGTTCAGAGAGGTGTACTGTTTTCCCTCCTTGTAAATCTCACATTTGATGATGGACCACAGGTTCTCAATGGGGTTCAGATCAGGTGAACAAGGAGGCCATGTCATTAGATTTTCTTCTTTTATACCCTTTCTTGCCAGCCACGTTGTGGAGTACTTGGACGCGTGTGATGGAGCATTGTCCTGCATGAAAATCATGTTTTTCTTACCTTGTAGACTTCTTCCTGTACCACTGCTTGAAGAAGGTGTCTTCCAGAAACTGGCAGTAGGACTGGGAGATGAGCTTGACTCCATCCTCAACCCGAAAAGGCCCCACAAGCTCATCTTTGATGATACCAGCCCGAACCAGTACTCCACCTCCACCTTGCTGGCGTCTGAGTCGGACTGGAGCTCTCTGCCCTTTACCAATCCAGCCACGGGCCCAGCCATCTGGCCCATCAAGACTCACTCTCATTTCATCAGTCCATAAAACCTTAGAAAAATCAGTCTTGAGATATTTCTTGGCCCAGTATTGACTTTTTAGCTTGTGTGTCTTGTTCAGTGGTGGTCGTCTTTCAGCCTTTCTTACCTTGGCCATGTCTCTGAGTATTGCACACCTTGTGCTTTTGGGCACTCCAGTGATGTTGCAGCTCTGAAATATGGCCAAACTGGTGGCAAGTGGCATCTTGGCAGCTGCACGCTTGACTTTTCTCAGTTCATGGGCAGTTATTTTGCTCCTTGGTTTTTCCACACGCTTCTTGCGACCCTGTTGACTATTTTGAATGAAACGCTTGATTGTTCGATGATCACGCTTCAGAAGCTTTGCAATTTTAAGAGTGCTGCATCCCTCTGCAAGATATCTCACTATTTTTGACTTTTCTGAGCCTGTCAAGTCCTTCTTTTGACCCATTTTGCCAAAGGAAAGGAAGTTGCCTAATAATTATGCACACCTGATATAGGGTGTTGATGTCATTAGACCACACCCCTTCTCATTACAGAGATGCACATCACCTAATATGCTTAATTGGTAGTAGGCTTTCGAGCCTATACAGCTTGGAGTAAGACAACATGCATAAAGAGGATGATGTGGTCAAAATACTCATTTGCCTAATAATTCTGCACGTAGTGTAGAATAAGGGAGACTAGAGCTTTACTGAAGCTGATCCACAGGTCATCAAGGTATGTAACAGTCATTTACATCAAGGCAGCTTTTACAGTGATTCACATTAGTTCCCAGAAGTTGCATAAGGAATCGTCCTCTATGACAATCAGTCTCTTTCTCTCTCTTATTCCTCCAGGTTGGAGGGATGAACTATCTCTGTTGTACTGTATAATGCTGTACCTCTGTATCCTCTTCTAGGAATACTATACTCAGACAAATGCCCCTTTTGTCTTTAATTATGGTGGGTAGCTTGTAGCTTTGAATCTCTCCACCTGATGCAAAGGAGTCTGGAGTCTGATAAATGACAGTTACCTTCCTTTGTCAATATCCTCATTCCCTATCTGGGTTGCCTGGAGATATTGTAATCTTTTCACTTTTATGGGCTGGTGCATGGAACTAACTATGGAACTTTTTATATATCTGCAAAATGTCAAGGATGTAGTAGGGGAGAACACCAAAAGACAACAAGAAGGAAGGGAAAAGACACTAGGCCTCACTGCTAGGGAAGGAAAAGGGTCACCACCTATAAAACCCTGCTCCTGGCCCTAACTCCTATCCATATGGGCACCTCTCCATGGTAGAGATGCCCATACACAGGAACCTAGAAAACCCTGGTGGCCCTCGGATGCCCTAATGTTAATGACAGGGCAGAGACTACCTGCTCCTTCCCTGGTGAAGGAACCAGGCCTAGTAAACAACAAAAGGTGGGGGGGGGGACAAAATACAACAAACGGAACACTTAACTTCTGAGGCTGATGGATGAACAGGAGAACCACACTCCAGCTCTTCCAAAAACCAAATGAAGCTATCCAGAGCAAGGAGTGATGGGTAGATTCAGACTAAATAGGGGGAGGTAAAGGTCACATGATCCACACCTAAACAGGAGGTGTGGACATACAAGCAACACACAGATAAAGTGAAACCAAAACCAAAAGAGGCTGTCAGATCACTAATATGCAGATAATCTTTCAGACCTTCTAAAACCTGTCACCGGTGTGACACAAAATGGCTGCTGAGGTTCGGGTTGTACTCAGACATCACCACCTTCTTCTTCCTGCACTGTGCAGTGTAGGGTGGAGTTAGCCCTGAGAGGCTTGTTAGAACCTCCCCCTCCCTATGCAACTTTATGAGATCACATTTACAAGTACAGTTTACATAAAACAACATTAAGCAGTGTGTTTCAGGGCACTGCATGTATGGCAGCATCAGGTGGGCACTGTGTATGGCAGCGTCAGGTTGGCGCAGTGTATGGCAGCTTCAGGTGGGTCCTGTGTATGGCAGCGTCAGGTGGGTGCTATGTTTGGCAGCGTCAGGCAGGCGCAGTGTATGGCAGCGTCAGGCGGACTCGGTGTATGGCAGCGTCAGTGTTAAGAGGAGTATTTTTACTCTTCTGGAAAAAAATGTAGGGTCTACATATTAAGTATTCAGTAGTGGCTGAAGTGCATGCAAAGTTTCCTGCCCATTTTTAGGATGTCTTGCAGATGGGTGGAAGACTTTAGGAACCGCTTGACAATTAGATTGAACACATATGCCACGCAGGGCGTATGCCTCAGCCCTCCTTGACGCAGCACCGACACAATGTTCTTCCCGTTGTCGGTCACCATGGTTCTGATTTTCAGTTGTCAGGGAGAAAGCCAGGATTCAATTTCTTGATGAAGGACAGAGCAGTTCCTCCCCTGTGTGACTCCGTTCGCCCAGGTAAAAGAGGTGCAGAACAGCGTGGCCGTGCCCTGCACATGTGGTATGCTGGAGGGGCACTGTGACTTGTCCCTGCAGTGGAGGCTGAGAACATGGTGGAGGATGAGAGGCAGATGCATTGTCACAGGACCAACAGCGTGACAACGCGGGGGCGGAAGCAGCGTGACCTGATCAAGCTGCTGGTCTGGCTGTGCAGGAACCACATTCACTCAATGGGCCATAAAGGACATGTACTGTCCCTGACCGTAGTTACAGATCCACCTCGGCTCGGCACAAGCCATCAGTTCTCTGAAAGGTGCAGAGTCCACCAATTGGAAAGGAAGGGACTGCAGCACCAGCAACTTGGACAGGAGCACGTTCAGTTTCTGCGCCGTTGGATGCATGCACAATCTGGACCAGCAGAAGATGGGAATGACAGACAGCTCCCTTTTGAGCCTTGACTGGCTGAAACCGGGTGCGTGCCACTGGGTGATGAAGCAGTAGCTCCGGCAGGCTGGACCACCACATCAGAGCCACAGTTCTCCCAGGCCACTTTATGGCAACGCTGCATATGTTGACGCAGGGCCGTAGTGCCAACACTGGACATGCTTCACCTTCTGCCCACATATTCTACATATGGCCACGTTAACCTCCTCTGGCAGCTTAATAAAAAAACTGCCACACCGCCCAGTAGGTGATTTTCTCCCCAACAGTCCGCACTGACTGACTGCTACCGCAGATGCCTCCGTGAACCCCTGCACCACTACTTCCTGGGCAGGTAGGCTGCTGTGAAGCAGGTGGTCTACCCGGGGCATGTTTGGCTCCTGACCTCCCACTGCTGCCACCCTGCTGACTCCCAGCCATGCTACCACCTTGCTGGCTCAGCCGCTGCCTCACGGTCAAGCTGCCACCCTCTTCTGCTGATGATGATGAAGCCCCTTCTGCACCCGGCTCCCAAGTGCAATGAGGCTTCATCATCATCGAGTAGTGTCTGCACGTCACTGATTTCCTCCTCAACGGTCTCTGGGTCAGGAGCCTGACCGCTCGCAGCACCACCTCCTACGCCACAGTAGCTGCTGACTGTCCTCTAGTAGCTCGCCCTCACTGTATAGTGGAGCTGAGCCCACAGAATACATAACTTCTCTGGCTGAGGGAACAGAAAAGGACAGAGGCAGGTTGAGGACAGGTCAGGGCACAGGGCCTGCTCCCGGGCCTTGCCAACTAAGGGTTGTGTCTGATGAACCCACCGACTCTAGGCTGGGGGTGTCTGATGTTACTTGGGATGAAGTGGTTGACCGAGTTAACCAATCAAGAACTGATGGGTTGCTGGTCAAGACACGACCGCTAGATGATACCGTGAGCTCAGGCCTCTCGCTGCGACTCCTGCTGCCACTCCCCCTTACTCTGCTGCGACCTCTGCCTGCGCCAGAAACATTTAGGCCTTCCCCTCCTCTGTGCATGGCCTAGCACTTCTCTGTCTGACATACTTTTATCTGAACTAAATAAATTAAAAGCAAATTAAAGCACCCCTAAAAGCGACGGAATATATTTTTCTTTTTGTACTGAAATAGGCCACTTAATGCTTTTATCAGAAATAAATGCACCGGTGAAGTGTCTATATATTTTTCTTTCTGTACTAAAATAGGCCACTAAATGCTTTCGCCACAAATAAGTGCACCAGTGAAGTGCATATATGTTTTTCTTTCTGTACTGAAATAGGCCAGTAAACGCTTTCAACACATATAACTGCAGAAGTGAACTGAGAATATATTTTTCTTTTTGTACTGAAATAGTAGGCCATTAAACTCTTTCACAAATAAATGCAGCAGTGAAATGCGTATATATTTTTCTTTTTCCACAGATATAAGTCACTAAAGGCTTTTCAACATAGTACTTGCACCCCAATAACAAGAACAAATAGACAGAATGCCAGAGCTGTATAATGGATATTTGGATCCCCAAATAATGTTTCCCTGCACTTGCAAATTGCTTTTTTTTTCACAGCACTGTCCCAAGCGACTTCAGACATCTCTCCCTGCTCTAAGATGCTGTGAAATGATTCCTCCCTATCCTTTCCCTGCACTTTTAAATCACTTTTCTGGCACTGTCCCTAGCACCTTTTGATGTCTCTCCCTGCACTAAGATGCTGTGAAATTATTCCTCCCTATCCTTTCCCTGCACTTGTAAATCGCTTTTCTGGCTCTGTCCCTAGCGCCTTCTGACATCTCTCCCTGCACTAATATGCTGTGAAATGATTCCTCCCTATCCTTTTCCTGCACTTTTAAATCGCTTTTCTGGCACTGTCCCTAGCGTCTTCTGACGTCTCTCCCTACACTAAGATGCTGTGAAATGATTCCTCCCTATCCTTTCACTGCATTTGTAAATCGCTTTTCTGGCACTGTCCCTAGCGCCTTCTGACGTCTCTCCCTGCACTAAGATGCTGTGAAATGATTCCTCCCTATCCTTTCACTGCACTTGTAAATCGCTTTTCTGGCACTGTCCCTAGCGCCTTCTGACGTCTCTCCCTGCACTAAGATGCTGTGAAATGATTCCTCCCTATCCTTTCCCTGCACTTATAAATAGCTTTTTCAGGGTTTTTTTCACAATGAGGTTTTTCTTATTGCTGTCCCTAGCGCCTTCTAACGTCTGTCCCTGTCTGACTCTAAGATGGCCGCCGTATTTATAGGGCTGTGACATCAGAGGGCTGGCTGCTGATTGGCTGTATGTATGGCAAGAGTTCCTTGCCCCATGTCCTCACATGTGTAGCCGCCATTGTAGCCATTTTAGGAAAAATTGTGATTCGTTACCACGAAGCTCGAGGAAATTCGCATTCATTGCGAATCTAATTTTTCGTGAAATTCGAATCGAATTCCACTTTGTCAGCTTCGATTCGCTCATCTCTACTTCTCTACTTGCGAAGAGCCGGCCACCGCTATCTTAATTAAAGATCTAGTGCGAAATCTCGTGCGGCTGTGATGATGTCATCACGTAGGCCAGCGTGGTGACAACATACATCACGGCACATGGGATTTCGCGCAAGATCTTCAATCCAGATGCCGGAACTGGCCCGTCGCAAGCAAATCGTATGATTTTTTTTAATTTATTTTTTACAGCCATTCAGGGAAAATCTGTTCGCTACCATTAAGCACAAGGAAATTTAGCTTCATGGCAAATCAAATTTTCCCTGAAATTTGGATCTTCCCTCAACACTACTAGCTAGCCGATGGATTCATAAACCCTGGAAACAAGTCATCTTCTCAGCGCTGCGCTCCTGTGTTTGTGTTACTAATTTCCTGTTCTAAGTTCACGATCAGTCAGCGACAGCCCAAGGCATACATGTCCCCGTGAATAGTACAGTATATAGGCCCCTTGTCTCGCAATGGAAAACCTAATGACAGCTGGGCACTAGCTAAAGGTCACCTCATTCGTAGCTCTCCAGGAAATCCATGCACCAGCTCCTATTATTTAGGTAGAAGTGGGCCCTCTTACCCTCTTCCAGGTCCCGGATTCCTGTTCTAAGCTCCAGATCCTGCATTCTTGATCCTTGATTTGGATCCCTGATTCTGCATTATGGTCCTGATTCCTTGGTTCCATATTTGGATTCTGGACCCCTTGTGCTGGAATCCTTTTTGCCAACTACCCCCTAATTTCTGATTTCCACAGCTGCTGACCTTACTAGTCCCTGGCTCTTATATTGCCTCTAAATTTGGTGCCATCTTTGACTACTCCATCAACAGTTTGGTCTGACTATTACATTCTTCCCTTCTGAAGATACTGCTGGTTTCATTGTGTAACCAAATTTCATGCCCCCTCCCATCTGCTTCTCTGGTTACTGTTCACCTATGTAAAGTTGCCATTTCTCATTGTATCTGGGGTCCTAGACTTGGCCCCAAATGATATTAAGCTGCTTTACAGACTCGGTGGTTAGCCCTAGATCATTACACACATACGGTAAGTCTTCTCATGAATCTTTGGTGACATAATAGTAACATAATATACACTGTAAACATTATTCCCCGAGTTTAATTCTTATCCAGGTTTCTCCAGTTAATCCTTCGAGCCGATGTCAGACCCTCCTGAGGTACTTTCAGTGAATTGGGCACAGCTTGCTCTCACAGTAAAAATACACAGCTTTACATCAAGTTCTTTCATGCCTGGAATCTATTATACAAATTATTCAAATTCTGGTCTACTTTGAAAGTAATTGTGTACGATCCAGATACATGATTACCTCCCGTCCTTCTGTTGTTGAGTCACGTCGAAGCATGCGTTTATACCAATAATTTTCTTGAACCTACGTTGATCTTCTGTCCTTTGTGGTTTCAATTAAAGCTTGAAACGAGTTACGAAAACACTGAGAGTAATGAGTCATCATTTATACCGTATGTTCCTCAGGTATGCAAGAACCATTAAAGGGATAGTTCCTGTTTAGTGGCCACTTCCTCTGGAGATGACATGATGATAGGTGGTCCAAATGCTGGTGTTGATGGTAGAAGTGAGTAGTGACTACTGTACGATCATTTTCTTGCAAGAACTTTTGTAACCCATTGAAATCATCTCTTTGAATGGATGCACCAGGTCCACCCAACCAAGGACCACTTTCTATGGATATTCTCTGCTATGACTATGGGCTCAGGTGCACAAAAATGCAATCTCCCACTAAACTGCTTGCTTGGTTCTTGCTGTAACTTTCAAAGAGTTTAAAGGATGTGGTAGCATGCAGTTATGCTAGAGATAAACCAATTTCTTAATATAGTTTGATTTAGCCTATTAAGCCAATTGATTTGATTTGGGTCATATTTGGCTGAATTGGTCAACCAATTTGAGTCTGAATAAATTTGACCTGAATTAAAAGTGTCCCAATTGTTTAGAAAATGATCTTTCTTTCATACTCACTCTCTCTCTCATGATACAAAATTTTGGTTTGTTAGAATCAGAACTTTTCAATAAATTTTGTCGAATTTCTAAATTTTTTATTCGGTTCTTTCATCTCGAAAGTGTGGCCACCTCTCCAAAAAACTGTATGTAGGCAAACAGGGGTCACTGAATCCACATTTTGCAGATAGAGGAGGGTCCAAGAAATTAGACCAGATCAGGTACTATCAGGTACTGTGGATATGCTGTAAATGCCTAAAAGGGAATTACCCCTTTAATGCTGATTTGACTGTCGGATAGTTTTCCACGTCTTGGAAAGAAACCAGTGTGTATGATGCAAGGGGAAAACGACCCATTATGTCTCTGACAGATTGTATTTAACCTGTTTCCAGGTGGATTTAATACTGTACAATGTTTTGGCCATGGCAAGATGATAAGTTGCTATGTGACATAATGTCAGCACAAAGACCTAGCCTTACCCAGATCCCCAGCATAGAGGCAACGAGTTCTAACATTTTAAGCAAAGAGTTTATGTAACTGTGCGATAAATTTGCTAACCCTAAGTAGGTTATTCTTGCCAAAATGTTATCGTAGTTCCTTGAAGTAGTGTAAGCTAACAATGCATTCCTTGACCGAAAACAGTTGTGCGCTTCTAACCTTTGTAGGTCTTAATACTGGAACCTACTCCAATATGTGATATATTTTTTTTAACTTTTTGGCAGTTATGATAAGAAGCCTATTTCTTTGGGGGCAATCTGGAAAATTGTATGGCCTTTATGTCACAAATTAAGAGAAACCTATATACAGCAACCTCACTTCTTTCTCCCATGAAATCCTCTTCATCTCCTTTTTCGAATCTGAAATTTCTTGTTGTTTTTGTAAAGTTTCACAACAAAGTACAATAAAGATAGAATCTCCTCATCATTTAAAACCTAGACCATGATTTTTCCTTTGATAACCCTTTTTTATTTGTTTGGGGCACTCGAAAAAAAGATAGCTTCATGTCACAAAGTACTAGAAAGCCTGGGTCCATCAGCTTGACTTTTTTCTTCCATTAAATCCTCTTCATCTCCTTTTTTAATCAGAATTTTTCGTAAAGTTTTACAACAAAGTACAATAAAGAAAGAATGCCCCTTCAATTTAATCTAGACCATAATCTTTCCTTTGATAAGCCTTTCCTATTTGTTTTGGGCACTCATAAAAACCATGTGGCTTCATGTCACAAAGCAAGAGAACCCTGGGTCCATCAGTTTCATGTCTTTCATCCATGAAGCTCTCTTCTTCTCATTTTTTTTATTATTATTTTTTTATTGGTTTAGTGAAGTTTTCTAACAAAGTACAATAAACAAAGAATCTCCTCTTCATTTCTAATCTAGGCCCGGATCTTTGTTCAGAAAGTTAAGGTTGAGGGAAGCCACGTATCACATAATAAAATTAGGGGTGGTCAACACCATGGGGCAGGACTTCGTGCTTGTTTGCCATCTTTCAATGATGCAGATTTTGCTAACATTTTAGTCTGTGGAGAGTGTTGTAATTATCACCACCCAAAAGAATACATTTTTGCTCCAGACCACGTTACTTATATCTTGTAGAGTCTTAACATCATCAGAACTGACTTGAGTGGCTTCATTTTCAGATAGCATTTTCTTGGAGGAGTAATTTTCATCGGTAAGTTAAAAGAGGACAAATTTAAGGCTAGTTCATTAGATGGTTGGTGGGAGTATATAAATATAGCCTTCCTCGAGCAGCTGGTCCAAGTATAACAGTTACTCTGGGCCAAGACCTGTTACTGCAATCACTGGTCATATTCCAAAGAATGGAAGTTACCTAAGATTTGTTTGGAAAGTATAATTAAGGAATAAGGGTATCCCAGTGCATCTTCATATTGCACCCAAAGCCACATTTCCAGATATTCAGTGCAGCAGCTCAGGGGCTTTAACAGCTTGGAATATTTATAATGTCATTCAGGTCACAACCTTAGAAAACTAATTAGCTCACAATAAAGTTCAGTGACTCGCTAGTAGGTCCCATATATCACAGCTGCGAGATGTCTCAGTCAATGAGCTTCTAGAGAAAATGTCAGCTCTCCAACTTGGCTATTGGATTTTAACGTTTTGGGGTTTTTGGGGGTATTTTTAAAAGTAATTTTCATTATTCATTTGAGAAGTGTGAAAAACATGGTACCATATTATCTTGTAAAAGGAGTGTACCATCAGAAAACAATTTATCATTAAAATCAGTGTTTTAAAAAAAAAACACATATTGATGTTGTTTTAAGTTACAATCAAGTTAAAAAATTAATTTGGAAATATTGCTGTTCTTAAATTGCCTACTAGAACAGTCAGAATAAGCTGAAATTTCCTATTTTCTGTTGCTCACTTGTCAGCTTTGCTATATAGACTGGTATAGTATACGCAATCATCCTTATTACTAGAAGATGGGTTAGAAGATTCAACACATTCTGATTTGAGGACGTGGTAAGCAGAGTCATCTCAATATTACAAGTGGACGGGGTCTGCAAAGTCATCTCATTACCATTAGAGTACGGGGTCTTCAGAGTCATCTCATTAGCATTAGAGGAAAGGCTCTACAGAGTTATGTAATTATCATAAGCAGGTAGGTTGTCACGGGTAATTGGTGTGACTTTGGGCTAAACCTCAGGGCATTATCCTGGTAGTCTGCTGGTTTTTACCCTTTATCCCCTATACAGGGATCTGGACTTTACTGCAGGGGAGCCACCAAGCCACTACCTTCTTGAGTTGGCCCTGTGTGGTTGTCAGCTGTGAAGCACTAAGGGGTCAGGCAAAACTAATAGTCAATAACAGGCTGTGGTCAAGGCAGGCAGAGTATGTGCAAATCTCTGAAACCGAGTCTGAAAGTTAGGGCAGGCAGCTCAGGGTCAGTAGAGTGATCAGGCATGTATCAAGTCAGGCGACAGAGGGTGAAAACCTGGTTATCAGGCAGAAGTGGATACTCGGGCAGACATACAGATTATAGCACTTTTGCATCATCTAGCTGGCTAGTAAGCCAAAGAACTGAAGAAAAAATAGACAGGGGCACAACATAAGTCATCTTTGAGAATCAATCTACCTCCATACACTACACATTACTATGCAGCCAGAAGAGGAGGATAAATCATTGATGAAATCTGTGGTGTTATGGTGCCACGGGATTTCTGGCATAAGCAATGGAAGACGGAGTCCTACCAGCTTTTGTTTCAAAACCTTTTTCTGGGCACAAGTGGTACAAGCAGCAATCATGGACACAGGGGACCACCAATAAAAATTGACTAAGAAATCAGAGGTTTTTTGAAGACCAGGATAACTTGCAACCCCAGGCCAGTACTACTTCCTCTGGGCCATGTGAACAAATGTCTTGCTTAACCACTGCATCAACCAACAGGTTGGACTTTGCGTTGAATCTAAGGGTGTTATCTTGCCATTCCCCTGGTTTTCACCTCTTAACCCCTATACAGGGATCTGGACTTTGCTGCAGGGGAGCCACCAGGTCGCTACCTTCTTGAGTGGTCCTGCTGTGATTGACCGTTCATCCATAAAGGTCAGAGACACCTGTGAGAAGCATGCAGAGTATGTGAGAATCCATGAAATGGTCCAAAGGTCAAGGCAGGCAGCAAACGGTCAGTACAGTGATCAGGCATGGGTCAAGTCAGGTGGCAGAAGGTCGAAATCAAGTAATCAGGCAGAAGTCCGTACACAGGCAGACTAGCAGATTATAGCACCTTTGCAGGATCAAGCAGGCTAGTAAATGAATTGCTCAGGCAGAGAGTGAAATGACAGCACAGCAATACATAGCACAGCTGATCAGAAGCACATTACAGAACCAAAGGAGGGTTAACCTTTGTAATACTGCAGAATGAGATGAGGTTCAAAGAAGACTACCAGAATACATTGTGCGGGGGACCGGACTTGCAACAGACACAGGGAGAGTGGAGAGGCACCCATGCCCACCCAAAGTAGTGGGGCAGCGACAGGCATGAGCCATCAACATAACACGGTGTTAGCAGAGTCATCTCATTATTATAAGAGAACACTGTCACCAGAGTCATTTCAGTACCATTAGAGTACAGGGTCTGCAAAGTCATCAATTATCTTTAGAGTAGATTTATTTCATTATCATAAATGGGGAGGGCATGTAATGACAGCTGACAAGGCAGGATCACAATCAGGGGTGCACCCAGCCTTTCTGCTGCCTGAGGCGAAAACTGAAATGACGCCCCCCCCCCCATGCCAGTTTCTTAACCTAACCCCTTTGCCACAATGAAAGCGCTCATTCCCCTTCCGCTGCCCCCCTCTTGCCCCTACCTGGTGGTGCCTGAGGCGATCGCCTCACCTGGCCTCATTGGTGGTGCCCCCCTGATCACAATGCATATTGACATTGATATGGCTATGCGCAGCTCCGCTGTCTATCCCTGGTCTTTGGGGGAGGAGCTGTACTGTAATACCTATCAGAGACTGTATAAGTCTATAGACATTTTTATGATTAATGAAGCAATCATTTATCAAAGTAGGCCACACGACCCATGCAGATATATGGCATATAATCGTTTTAGGGTCTTTTCAATTATTGCTTATAATGACTGCTTGCAGCAAAGTTGCATGTGGTGTATCAAGTTGTGGATTCAAATGTCCGTCGCCTGTAATGCTATACTATGGCTGCAGCAACTTTCCACTGTTTCAGCTGATTGTCTGACACCTTTATTTCATCACCAATGCATCAAAACATCTTTTTTGTTTTGCTGCCATTTTTGCTGCATTTTGTAAGCAAAATTTCCCAGTTGCAGATGTTAGATGGAGCATGTTTCTGGTGTTTTAGACTTTTTTGTTTTGTAAATTTTTTTCTTTAAAAAAAACGCCAATTTTTTCTCAATTCTTTTTTTCAGGTGGACACAATACATGCAAAAAAAAAAAAAACATTATAAGGGCAGGAAGTAAAAAAAAAAAGTCACAAAACCACCTACAAAAAAATGCTGTATAAGTCCAGTTTTAGATGCATTTTTTTGGGGGGAAAATGTAAACTGTACACCAAGAATTATGTGCACCTTGACAAAGTTGTTTGGTTGACGACAGGGCTGAACCTGCATAATATCAGCAGCTTACCTTCTTACATACCACCGCTATAGACAGCAAACACTCAACATAGTTTCCGCCAAGCAGATGAGACAGCGACATTCCTGAATGTATACATGCTTTATCCCTATGGAAACGCTAATTACCCTCAATCAATAATGCGCTTTCCTTCTTCTTCGTACATCTAAAAGCACTTAGCTCCAAGCTGGATCTACGACTCTGACCATCAGCTATAAACAGCATGTTGCTTAATACACTTCAACAGTCAGGTCACTGTCAGCACCATGCTACACAGAAGAGCTCCGCGGGAGAGGTGGAAAATGATATTAGGCATGCTGTGATAGTCTTTGGTCTGGTGAATTAAGGGATTCTCGTTTACACTAATTGAGGAATTGTGTATCTTATGGCAGTTCATGCAAATTGTAAAGCATGAAACATTTATAGGTCCTTAGAGTCTACAAGGCCAAACACAGGTGCAAAGCATATATAGAACATGTACCTCAAATTTCCGCCTATACAATATATTGTCACTACTATGTGAATCCCCTTCTCAATTATCAAGTTCCGGTGTTTCAGCTGCACCCATTGCAAACAAGTGTTTTATTTGTGATAATTAAAGATAAGTTCCTGTATCAACCCTGGAGTCACAGGTTGACAGTAACAGGCTGTGATTGATAAGAGAGGTGATAACATGAAGAAAAGCTCCTGTATCAATCCTGGGGCCGAGGTTATAAAGAAGAGAGATGACAGTAACTGGCTGTGATTGATAAGACGGGTGATAACATGAAGAAAAGTTCCTGTATCAATCCTGGGGTCGAGGTTATAAAGAAGAGAGATGACAGTAACTGGCTGTAATCGGTAGGATGGGTGATAACATGAAGAAAAGTTCCTGTATCAATCCTGGGGTCGAGGTTATAAAGAAGAGAGATGACAGTAACTGGCTGTGATTGATAAGACGGGTGATAACATGAAGAAAAGTTCCTGTATCAATCCTGGGGTCGAGGTTATGAAGAAGAGAGATGACAGTAACTGGCTTCGATTGATAATAGAGGTGATAACATGAAGAAAAGTTCCTGTATCAATCCTGGGGTCGAGGTTATAAAGAAGAGAGATGATAGTAACTGGCTGTAATCGGTAGGATGGGTGATAACATGAAGAAAAGTTCCTGTATCAATCCTGGGGTCGAGGTTATAAAGAGAGATGACAGTAACTGGCTGTGATTGATAAGATGGATGATAACATGAAGAAAAGTTCCTGTATCAATCCTGTGGTAGAGGTTATAAAGAAGAGAGATGACAGTAACTGGCTGTGATTGATAAGACAGGTGATAACATGAAGAAAAGTTCCTGTATCAATCCTGGGGTCGAGGTTATGAAGAAGAGAGATGACAGTAACTGGCTTCGATTGATAAGAGAGGTGATAACATGAAGAAAAGCTCCTGCATCAACCTTCAGGTCATAGGCTGTAAGGAAGAGAGATGACAGTAAAGGATGTATTAGACACCACGATGCGGCAAGTGATTGTCAAGGGGGAAGTATTCCCTCCCGGCAGTCGCTGGAGGACACTGTTACTATTACATTCAGCAATGTCCTACGCAGCATGGGGAGGAACGATCGCAATGCCATGTGCCGGCGGCAGATCGTGATTACACAGCACGATCTGCTGCCAGATCTTTCAGCATGTTCATCGGGCAATCGGAGGCAGTATTAGACAGTATTCATAGGAATGCTTGTTAGCAATTATTACACAGAAAATCTGCCTTTCTAATATACCCTCAACTAACTGTAATTGAAAAGAGAGGTGGTCCCATATTCACCCTGGGATCACGGGCTGTACAGTAGAGAGATAATAGTAACAGGCTGAGCTTGATAAGAGGAGTGATAACATGGAGAAAAGTTCCTGTATCAACAGGGGGGGGGGGTCACAGGCTGTGCAGTGGAGATATGATCATAACAGGCTTTGATTGGTAAGAGGGATGAAAACATGAAGAAAAGTTCCTGTAAATTCCCAGGGGTTACTGGAAGCTGTATAGAAATAATGGAAGTAGTATGGGTCACACTAAGAAGCTCAGTGGCAGTAAACGTGACAGGTCATGGGATGCCACCTTTTGCCGTTGGTTATAGTTTTATAAAAAAAAAATGCATGAAGATTAATGCTTGTAGGCAAAAGTATGATGCAAGTGCAGCAACCTGCCGGAGAGTGAATGAAGGATGGGAGTGGTAGTTGCTATGAGGGTAATAGTGGTACTCACAGATCATGTTGATAATCTCCATGCTGGTGTTCCCTAGGGCCATGCAGTGAAGGCACCGTTTCTTCCCTTGACACAGTCCCTGGAGTTGGAGCTCCTTCCTGGTGGTCAGTGGCGTACCGCCCATAGAGGCAGACCACGCCACTGCTATGGGGCCCACGGCACTGGGGGGCCCGTAGCGCAGAGAAGGCCCCGCCCACACTAAGTGGCCCCGCCCACTCATGACCGGCTATGCGGCTGGTTTTCTCCCCAGCGCCCAGCATCTCCTCTTCAGACTTCCGCAATCAGTCGTCGCGCACTCCCCCCCCCCCCGACCTGAGGTTGATGCCCTGACCTGACCTCCTCCTGACCCGGACCGTCTGCCACTCTGCCGGAATCAGGATGAAACCAAGCCAGCCTGGCCTGCATGGGGCGCTCGAGCCGCTGGCCAATCAGAACGTCAAGGCAACTCTGTTGAGGGCTTGAGGCAGCTGCTGATTGGCCAGTGGCGCAAGGGGGCGGGCGGGAGAATCGGCTCGAACGCCGTCGGCTTCCACCAGCAGAGTCAGTGCCTGCCCTGAGCTGAGGAGAGAGAGACGAGTCAGGACTGTCCTCAAGAGAGGGAGGAAGATTCGTGAGCAGTGCACCGGCTGCCTGTGTCCCTGGCTGGCTGGCCTGAAGACAAGTAAGTCACAGTCTGGGCCCCTCTATGTTTGGGGGTCTCCTCTGGCTCCGCTCCTTCCCTCCTGTCCTATGTCCAGGCACTGGGCCCCTCTATGTATGGGGGTCTTTTTTGGCTCTACTCCTTCCCTTGCATCCTCTGTCCAGGCACTGGGCCCCTCTATGTTTGGGGGTCTCCTCTGGTTCCGCTCCTTCCCTTGCATCCTCTGTCCAGGCACTGGGCCCCTCTATGTTTGGGGCCCCCAAGGGAAGGAGCGGAACCAGAGGAGACCCCCAAACATAGAGGGGCCCAGTGCCTGGACAGAGGATGCAAGAAAAGGAGCGGAGCCAGAGGAGACCCCCAAACATAGAGGGGTCCAGTGCCTGGACATAGGATGCAAGGGAAGGAGCGGAACCAGAGGAGACCCCCAAACATAGAGGGGCCCAGTGCCTGGACAGAGGATGCAAGAAAAGGAGCGGAGCCAGAGGAGACCCCCAAATTGGCCCCTCTATGTTTGGGGGTCTCCTCTGGTTCCGCTCCTTCCCTTGCATCCTTTGTCCAGGCACTGGACCCCTCTATGTTTGGGGGTCTCCCCTGGCTCCGCTCCTTCCCTTGCATCTTCTGTCCAGGCACTGGGCCCCTCTATGTTTGGGGCCCCCAAGGGAAGGAGCGGAACCAGAGGAGACCCCCAAACATAGAGGGGCCCAGTGCCTGGACAGAGGATGCAAGAAAAGGAGCGGAGCCAGAGGAGACCCCCAAACATAGAGGGGTCCAGTGCCTGGACATAGGATGCAAGGGAAGGAGCGGAACCAGAGGAGACCCCCAAACATAGAGGGGCCCAGTGCCTGGACAGAGGATGCAAGAAAAGGAGCGGAGCCAGAGGAGACCCCCAAATTGGCCCCTCTATGTTTGGGGGTCTCCTCTGGTTCCGCTCCTTCCCTTGCATCCTTTGTCCAGGCACTGGACCCCTCTATGTTTGGGGGTCTCCCCTGGCTCCGCTCCTTCCCTTGCATCTTCTGTCCAGGCACTCTAACAGTTTCTGTAGGTCATGTATAAATGTATTTAATGGGGGTGTGGCATGGGAGGAGCCAGTACAGGAAGTGGGAGGGGCCATGGTGGATAGTGGGCGGGGTTAAGGGGCCCAATTCAGATTTTTGCTATGGGGCCCAGTGATTTCTATGTACGCCCCTGCTGGTGGTAGTTAAGATAACCTTGGTGTTGGGTGTTTGGGTGCAAGGCAGGATAGTGGGTGAAGTGGCCAGTGGATGGAGGAGTCAGGAACCAGGCCAATTGGTTGTAAAAAGTCACTTGTTACTAAAGTGCAAAATAGGAATAGTAGTTCATCCAATAATAACAAGGCACAATTCAAAGCATATAACAGCACAATTCTTCCCCACTGGTAGCACATGGACAGCAGCAATAATGAGGGTTGTAGTACTCCTTCTCCCCGTCTTTCTCTAAAGTCTTTCTGCAGAACCTTGGTAAGCTTCTGCAGTTCTGAGGGTAAGGGTGCAGATTCGAGATATGGCTGGCAAAACCATCTCTAGGTGTGGAAGGATGCTTTAGCTTTAGCAATGTTCCCTCTCACAGCAGCAATGTCCCTTTACAATACCTTGCTGACTGATTCCAATGCACGGCCTTGTAGGTTCTAGACCTTCCATCTTCCCTCTTTTAGGAGCACTTTGGTGGTAAAAGCACTTTCTTGGCTGCAGAAGATTTAGAGATGATGAATCTCTGAGCTTGAGCCTAGCTCTGAGGAGCTTCAGTCTAGCTCTGAGGAGCTTCAGTCTAGCTCTGAGGAACTTGGACATGTAGGTCTTTACTGTTGCTAAACTCCACTAATGAATCAGGGGCAGACCTAGGTCCATGTCCTGTCAACTCAACACAATGAGCCAAGAAGTTAACCATTAATTGCCCATACAGTGCCATTAGGTATACAAACATAGAGAATCACAAGATTTGACTTAGCAATGGAGCATTATAGTAATTAAACCTTTGCAGTAAACCCTGTTCTTAGGTACTGAACAAGCAGAGCCTGAGGTGCAGAGTTCTTAGATGATACTTATAGTCTACATACAGTTTTCTTCACATATTCATCAGCACTGAAGAGACTAAAATTATTTGTGATCCAGCTGCTTATGTGAGTCTTGGAGTCAACAAATGTTCTGATAAGGTGCAGAGAGTAATTATATTTGGAACTGCTCATCTTCTTATGTGCATCCTCTATGTGTGCAATCAAAGAGCACATAATTTGTCATTAATAACCGGGGTGTCGACATGAAGAAAAGTTCCTGTATACCACAGGGTTACTGGAGGTTGTACAGGGGAGAGATGACAGTGACAGGCTTTGACTGGTAAAAGGGGTGATAACATGAAGAAAAGTTCCTGTATACCCCAGGGTTACTGGAGGTTGTACAGGGGAGAGATGACAGTGACAGGCTTTGACTGGTAAAAGGGGTGATAACATGAAAAAAAGTTCCTTTTTCCCTCATGGAGTAACAATAGCCAGTACAGGGTAGACAGGACAGTAACAGGCGGTTACTTCACCTCAAAAATTCTACCTAGAACACTGAGACTGGTGCCATTTAAAAAGCTAAGATGCTGACTAATAGTGTTGAGCACGAATATTCGAATCGAGAATTTTAATCGCGAATATCGCCACTTCGAGAATTCACAAAGATTTAGAATATAGTGCTATATATTCGTATTCTAGGATATTCTAGATTTTTTTTTTATTGGAACCCGTGACCCTCCCTGCTTCTTGCTTGTGGGCCAATGAGAAGGCTGCAATGTCTTTGTCTGGGCTTAGCAACATCCCTAATAACCAATAGGAATGTTGCCGACCCCTTACTATGTAAGAACCTCCCCAGCAGCTATTTTCTGCAGTTTTTTGAAGTTCTGTGAGAGACAGCAGTGTAGTGATATAGTGTAGCTGATAGGTTCCAGTGCAGGGTGTTAGGTAGTGTGATAGGGATTACTGTTTCTCTGCTGTCCATACATACATGCTACATACATAGTTCTGTGATGTCACAAGTTCACAGCAATGCTTAGTGCACCAATCGGTAATATGTAGTCAGACCTGCTAAAATGTGAAGTTGCACGTATTGCGCCAAAATATGCGCATCATTAATGCGCACCGATTTGCGCAATCGTGAATATATTGGAGCACGCTATCTGCATATAAAGCTATTGTAATGTTCTGCCGTGCCAACCATTTTCTCCAGTCTCAGGAAACTTCTATCAGCTTGAAAAATGTAGCAAAAGTGACCCACGCCTGTATTCCGCGCGCAATACACGCATATTACATTGACGATTTTTACAATCAAGAAAAGAATGACGAATTCTCAAATTCGCTAATTTATAATATTCGCTCAAATATTCGCGAAATATTGCGAATTCGAATATTGCCCCTGCCACTCATCACTACTGACTAACCCCCATTTTTTTCTTGAAGGTGTAGCTGACTCCACTGGTCGTGCACTCCTAACTAACCTGTCTGTCCCAAAGGGTGTTTTCCATTAGTGCAAGTATAAAGCTGTAGCCTGCTCTCCCTGCATTTAATGGAGGCCATTGTGGCACCAGGAGAGGTGAAAAATAGAATGGGTTCAGCATGCATGTGGGACCTGCAATCCCTAAATTTAATGGAGGCCAGTATGGCACCAGTGAATGTAGTATTTAGTGTAGGTTCCTGTTCTAAAGAGATCACCTTGTCATTGGCGGACAGGCACAAATAATTTTGTGCAAAATGTATTAGCCAAGAATCTCACATTTAATATGTATCATTAGCATTAGTACATTGTCTATAGTCAGTATAGCACAATTGTTTTATCTTGATTATTTGTGTTTGCAGAGTGCTGGTGCATTGTGTTTGTTTTTGTTCTTTCAGCCACGGCGACGTGTATCTGCGCATTGGATTTGATCACTAACTGCTATTTCTTTCTTTGCTGAAAGCTAAGGTAGTTTGGGTTGTGATACGATACCAAGATCTGAGAATTGGATAAAGGGGTTGTCCCTCAACAAATATTCCACATTTTTTCAAACTAGCACTGGGATCTCAATACTTTTGTAGTTGGTTGTAATTTAATAGAATCTGTATGGCGCCACCTGCTGTTTGTTCTTTTCCTTATTTTTCTGTCCAGCTCAGTAACATTGCTGATGTGGCCATGCGTGCTCAATTCCGTTCTTCAACTGCCACCAGCTGTATCTACTGTTAGGCTTCTTTCACACTTGCGTTGTTAATTCCGGTTTTTAGATCTGGCAGAGGATCTCAATACCGCAATTAAACGGCTCTGTTTTAATTTTGCACATCAGGATGCATCCATTCCGTTAGGATGCGGTTGTGTGAAATTCAGAAAAAAAAGATCCGTCACTACATTCAAAGTCACAAAAAACAAAACAGATCCGTCACCATTGACTTACATTGTTTTCAGTGCCAGATCCGTTTGTTTCCGTTTTTATGACCTGACACAAAACCGCAGCTTGCAGCAGTTTTGTGTTCGGTCACATAACGGAATGCTGCCACAACTAAAGACATCCTGATGCATCCTTAATGGATCTACTTCCATTCAGAATGCAAGAGGACCAAATGGAACCTTTTTTTTTCTAGTATTGAGAGCCTCTGCCGGATCTCAATACCGGAAAACAACAACGCAAGTGTGAAAGTAGCCTTAGATGCTGTGACACTTACAGGGAGAGAGCTACAGCATAAATGACACACCCCTGGGCTGTGATAGTGAGAGAGTGCAGCACAGAAAGGACATGCCCCTGAGCTGTGATAGCGAGCAATCTGCATTAGAAAGGGAACCCCCCTCAGCTGTGCTAGAGAGCTGCATTAGAAATCACACACCCCTTGAGCTGTGATAGGGAGAGACCTGCAATAGAAAGGATACACCCCCCTGAGCTGTTTAAGGAGAGAGGTGCAGCTGAAAAGGCACACCCCCTGATCTGTGGTAGAGAGAGAGCTGCAGCAGAACGGGCATACACCCTGTGCTGTGATAGTGAGAGAGCTGCAACAGAATGGACACACCCCCCTGAGCTGTTATAGGGAGAGAACTGAAGCGATACACCCCCTGAGTGTTTAAAGGACGAGCGGTGCAGCTGTAAAAGGCAACCCCCTGATCTGTGGTAGGAGAGAAGCTGAAGCAGACGGGCATACACCCGGTGCTGTGATAGGGAAAGAGCTGCAACAGAATGGACACTCCCCCTGAGCTGTTATAGGGAGAGTGCTGCACCAGAAAGAACACACCCCCTGAGCTGTGATAGTGAGAGAGCTGCACCAGAAAGAACACACCCCCTGAGCTGTGATAGTAATAGAGCTGCACCAGAAAGAACACACCCCCTGAGCTGTGATAGTGAGAGAGCTGCAACAGAATGGACACACCCCGTGAGCTGTTATAGGGAGAGAACTGCACAGAAAGGACACACCCCCTAAGAAAAGGCACATCCCCTGATCTGTGGTAGAGAGAGAACTGCAGCAGAACGGGCATACACCCTGTGCTGTGATAGTGAGAGAGCTGCAACAGAATGGACACACCCCCTGAGCTGTTATAGGGAGAGAACTGCACCAGAAAGAACCCCCCCCCCCCCGAGCAGTGATAGGGAAAGAGCTGCAACAAAATGGACACACCCCCTGAGCTGTTATAGTGAAAGAGCTGCACCAGAAAGAACACACTCCCTGAGCTGTTATAGGGAGAGAACTGCACAGAAAGGACACACCTCCTAGAAAAAGGCACATCCCCCGAGCTGCCAACCTGAATACGATCTAGGAGAGAAATTGCAGCAATGGATTGGGAGATCTGTGGACGCACGTGAGGTACAGGGAAGAGATTGTCATCTCCAATATGATGTCTAGTTTGAATTTTTTTTATTAATATGATGAACTCTAAGGATGAGCAACAAGACGCACACATGTCGCACACTTGACATCACAGGCGATCAATGTTTCTGGCTTTAGCAATAGAGTAAATGGCTTCTCATTATCCTGCTTTGTGTGACAGATCGGTAAAGCTGCACATTTATAAATTAATCAATTCTATCAAAGCCAGAAGTCGTCTCTTACCAATTAGACAGTTATTAATATTTGTCGGAGGCGCTGATACCTCATCAAGGACGAGGTCTGAAGTGTGTTCGGGTGGATGTCCATTAATTAACTGGATTGTCTAAAAGCCTCAAACCTTCGTCCTTGTTTCTTTACCGTTGAAATGGTTCATTTACAAATCATTTCCTAAGATTGTTACATTGTATCAGTCTCATTCTAAAAGGAAGAGTCGGACAACTTCTCTGTAAATGCTTCGAGGGTCTGTCCACGGAGGAGTTAGGACCTATTACCCCGATTACACAGCAAATCTGTCATATTTGTCATGCGGGTGTGACAACAGACGCCTTGATCCCAGTGTTACCTGGGCTTTACAGGGTATGTCCACTTTTGCAACCATCCTTAGTAACAGGACACTTAGGCCTCTTTCACACGGGCATCATGGATTTGGGCCGGATAAGACGCAGGTGCGTTGTAGGAAAATGCGCAATTTTTCCGCACGAGTGCAAAACATTTTAATGCGTGAGAAAAATTGACATGTTTCTTCACAGAAGTTCGGGTTTAGGTTAGGTGTTGTGTAGATTTTATTATTTTCCCTTATAACATGGTTATAAGGGAAAATAATAGCATTCCTAATACAGAATGCATAGTACAATAGGGCTGAAGGGGTTAAAAAATAATAATAATATTTTAACTCACCTTAATTCACTTGTTCGCGCAGCCCGGTTTCTCTTCTTTCTTCTTCTTTGCTGTGCACAGGAATAGGACCTGTGATGATGTCACAGCGCTCATCACATGGTCCATCACATGATCTTTTACCATGGTGATGAATCATGTGATAGACCATGTGCTGAGCGCAACGACGTCACCACAGGTCCTTTTCCTGTGCACAGCAAAGAAGAAGAAAGAAGAGAAGCCGGGCTGTGTGAACAAGTGGATTAAAGTTAGTAAAATTATTATTATTATTATTATTATTAACCCCTCCAGCGCTATTGTACTATGCATTCTGTATTAAGAATGCTATTATTTTCCCTTATAACCATGTTATAAGGGAAAATAATAATGATCGGGTCCCCATCCCGATCGTCTCCTAGCAACCATGCGTGAAAATCGCACTGCATCCGCACTTGCTTGCGGATGTTTGCGATTTTCACGCAGCCCTATTCACTTCTATGGGGCCTGCATTGCATGAAAAACGCACAAAATAGAGCATGCTGCGATTTTCACGCAACGCACAAGTGATGCGTGAAAATCACCGCTCATGTGCACAGCCCCATAGAAATGAATGGGTCCGGATTCAGTGCGGGTGCAATGCGTGAGGTGAACGCATTGCACCCGCACGGACATCTCGCCCGTGTGAAAGGGGCCTTACTGTTCGAAGAGTCCCAAAAACATTAGCTAAGTCGGGGTATTTGCTGCTGGGACCCCTCCTGTCATCTCAGGAGGAAACTAACAGCAAGAGTTCCATTTACCTGCAGCGCCACCACAGGCAAAATAAAGCATTACATGCTAAGCAATGTTTTTTGTAATGCAACGTAATGCATGGGTTGAGTCCCACTGGCAAACTCCCTTCAATTCCATAATAGGGTGCATAAAATTCAGGTTCCACCCGGAGGGTCAATAGACAATAAATCCCAGTGTCTTATGAACCAGTGGAAAATTCACCTACAATTATTAAAGGCGCTGGCAGCGTTTGCCATAAACATCTTAAAGGGGTAGACACTTGTCTATTGGCTGGGCTATGAGATGCTGTTTTTTGAGGTCTACATACTGTAGAGCTTATATAGCGCCTCCTCTGCCTGTCTGTAATATATAAGGGGTGCAAGGATAGTAGTCACTGCTAGGCCTGGTATCTGAGGGGGTCCAAAGACCACTCTGCCCATAAGAAGCACTGGAGTCTTCGGTGATACAGCATCCAGGAGTCAAAGAAATTTTGGAAAAATGTGATTTGCCCCATCAAACAGCTCTTCATATCTCAGCTTCCTCGACCCAAGGTTATTCCTGCAGTTGCATCTGAATTTTCAGTCTGAATACACACCATGCAGATCAGTGATGCACTGGGCGCCGTAGTGGTTGTCACCAAGACAGATCTATGTACGCGTCATGGATTTCAAACAATTGCCTGGACGATGCCAGATTTCTTCCCGCGGCGCTAGGCTGCTATTTTGGGATCATTTTCCATTACAAATCCTTGCGTAAGTAATTCACAGACGGAACCTGTTCTACTGCCAGAGCTAAGAATCTGAGCAAAGTCGGTCATTGTGTCGTAATTAATCCTGTTTGCTCGTTACTCGCTGCCATCGTGCACTGGTATCAGGTTGGTTTACAGCTTTAGACCAGCAGTCTCCAACCTGTGGCTCTCCGGCTGTTGCAAAACTACAACTCCCAGCAAACTCTGCGTTTCCTATCTGGGCAAGCTGGAAATTTTTATGTCGCAACAGCAACAGGTTGGAGATGACAGTAGACCACTGAAGACCATTATAGATGTCTCTTGACACACTTTAAACAGGTTTTTTTTCTTAGGAAACCAATTTGAATTAGGCTACTTTCACACTAGCGTTTTTTGCGGATCTGCAAAAACGCTTCCGTTACAATAATACAACCGCATGCATCCGTCATGAACTGATCCGGTTGTATTATGTCTTCCATAGCCATGACGGATCCGTCTTGAACACCATTCAAAGTCATTGAGGGACGGATCCGTTTTCGATTGTGTCAGAGAAAACGGATCCGTCCTCATTGACTTACATTGTGTGCCAGGACGGATCCGTTTGGCTCCGCTTCGTCAGGCGGACATTCAAAACGCGTATTGGTGTCCGCCTCCAGAGCGGAATGGAGACGGAACGGAGGCAAACGGATGCATTCTGAGCAGATCCTTTTCCATTCAGAATGCATTAGGGCAAAACTGATCCGTTTTGGACCGCTTGTGAGAGCCCCGAACGGATCTCACAAACGGAAAGCCAAAACGCCAGTGTGAAGGTACCCTTACTTCGTCACGAACCACATTTTTTTGTAAGTAGCGGATGCAATTGCAGGGAACTGCGATAATGCCGCCCCCGTCATTGTACCCCTCAGATGCCGGTCAGGTTTCCTGATGCAGTTTTGGAAGCCAAAATCAGGACTGGATCATAAAAGGGGAGAAAGTATAAAGGACGGATACGACTTCTCTTTTCTGAGTTCGCTCCTGATTTCGGCTTCCGAAACTACATGCAGAAACCTAACCGTGAGGTCGTACCCTAAGACGTGCGATGGTGCAGTGTGTTTTTAAACAGGCTGTTAACCCCCTGTCAACCATGTATGTCACTGTCACTCCGACATTATTTATTATTGTTGTCTTTGTATTAAAAAGCTTAAAATGAGGAAGGGAAAGAGAAAAAATTGAAAAAGACACCTTTTATGAGTCTTAGGAGACCACAGAGTGTCATATACCAATATGATTTGGGTCCAAATCCAAATTTTGGCAAATTTGTTACAATTGTATCAAAATCAAGGCACATTCAAACCTGGAGTTTGATTTAATGGTAACATTCAGGTGCACCTGTGCGGCCTGCGTCACATGAGTCAGTGAATGGTGGGAGTCACAGCAATAGCCCATACGGCACAGTTAGGTTAGCGTTAGGTCCCGTGCCACTTTGAGATACCTTGACGGGGTGCGCGGGCTCCGGTATGTTCTTGATATAAGAATATATTGGCGAAAGTCTCATTTTAATATCAGTGTGAGGGTTTAGCCATATATTGTCAATTGCATTGTCCATTGTAGTGCACCATTTTTTCTTTGTAAATGTTTGCTTTGTTACAATTGTACCCGAAATTAATCTTTAGTAGGAAATGTTTAATGCGGACTGTTTGGAAAGTTAAAGGGGGTTATCCGATATCTAAAATATCCCCCCAAATGCCCGAGCCCCTTGTATGGGTTATGCTTACCTGCTCCCCGGCACCCACGTCGCTCTGGATCCCTGCATGGCCGCTGCTGCATCTCCCCGTCGTGCTATCGGATGTTTTGATCTGAGCGACAAGGAGATGCAGCAGTGGCCGTGCAAGTATCCGGAGAGACGCGGGCGGCGGGGCAGTGTCATGCAGGATAGCAAGTAATGTCAGTGTCTCCCAGCTGTCCTGACACAGAGGATGGGGGAAGGGGGACACTCACTTCCTCAAACTTTTCTCATGTCTCTGCGCATGTGCCATGCTGGACAGCAGGAAAGTTGGGTGATAGTTACATCATGTAACGCCCCAGATTCTTGTCAAAATATGCTGAACACCGCCGGAACATACCAGATCTCACTATAATGGATCTGTTGGGTTCCGGCGTGAGTACTGCCATTTTGTAGAAGAAAATACTGCTGCATGAGGTGGGGCAGGAGCGAAGTCAGGGAGGGTAGTGAGAGGAGCCAGGGCACATAGGAACGGGCATGGCGGCCCAATTTAAAGTCTTGCTATGGGGCCCAATGATTTCCATGTACGCCCCTGTGACGGGGAGCAGGTAAGTATAATCCATCAAAGGGGCCCGGGCTTTGGGGGGATATTTTAGATATCGAATAACCCCTTTAATCAATTCTGCATCTAAAAAGCAACTAAACAATTTAAAAAATCAGCGCAGAGGTGTCTAACTCTGCCTGTCCTCCTTACTCCACCTCGCTGTCTTTCCTGATGCAAAATAAGATATTTCAGTGGCAGATTACATGGGCCTGTTCAGACGACCCCGCGGCGCACCGCTCCTTAGGACTCCTGGGGTGCACTGTCACAACACGCTGCAGACCCTTTTATGCGTGGGAATCCAGCTTGAGTCACATTAAGAATTTGCTTTATTCGCATTGAATACAGGTGATTAGCTCCAGGGAACATCGAAGCGCGGCGCGGGACAAGTGCACGGCAAAGATTTCAACACTTCACAATAGTCAAGCCGTTTCTAAGAGGACTTATCGAAAGTGCCTTTCACACGGTACGATGCAAAAGTGAAAGGGGGACAAATGAGCATCATTACGATCATTCATTCTCCGTTCACTTTGCCTGTTGGAGGCAGCATGCCCCCGGTTTGTATTTGTCACCGTTGGTAAGAGGTTTGTTGGCATATGGCAACCTAACCGTGGAACAAGAACATGGACTCCTGGCACATTGTCACAGAGCCCAGATCACTGGGTCTAGGGACTGGTAGGAGGTGACACCCAGTAATCGCTACAACATGGCATATCTCAAAACCAAAATGTTTGGAGCTGTGACTAGGTGTTGGGCATTACAATGCCAAGAGGAGGCATCCTGCCCCAGTAGGGTCCATGTGCACCACCAAGAAGCCTACACATCTATCAGAGCTTACAGACCCACTCCGTCCCCAGAGGAGCACCTACCCTTCAATCACTATCCTCTTATCATCAGAAGACCGAAACCACAGGAAACGCTGACAACTCACACAAAACCATCAGAATTATTAAGATAGAAAGTAGAAAGATTCAGACGTTGAAAACCGCTATATCAGGAAGCAATGAGAACCCCAGATAAGGACAAACAGACGACAGCAGCGAGACTGTCATAAAATGCTTAAAGGGGTTTTCCCGTTTTAGTGACTCATATAGGATCAGCGGGCAAATGAAAAGTTCTACAAGTTTCTAATAGACCTAATAATGGCGAACCGAAATGCGCCATTTCAGCCATCCCTGCCAGACCGCACTTGTGACATTTGAAACATATGCGTCCTGTTTTAATACTTACCTGTCACTCGTTCCCGCGACGAGTTGGTTTTGCTTTTCGTGAATTTTTGAAAAAAAGTTGCATCTTTCTGCCATAAATGAGACTTTTTACATGAAACACAACCACATAAGCTGGCTTAATTGTCCACAACAACATCCTCTGCTGATAAGAGGATGATAAATGAGGCGTAATATGCGCCAATTTAATAGCTTCGCCCACTTTGACATTTATAACTCGTTTCTGGCATGATGTATTCTTTATGGTGAAAATTCTGGAGAAAACAGTTGATATATTTGGTGTAAATCAAAACGCCATTCTATTTGGTGCATTTTATCATTCTGGTGTGTAACGGATCTCCTGGCACCCCGACTTGGTACCTCCGTTGATGGATGCTCCTAGTGCTTCACGAGGGCTCCAAGCACTCCACTTGACACCATAACCACCACAGACCCCACGAACCGCCGTCTCGCTCGCCATCCTCCACCCACACTGGACCCAAGACCGGGCTTCAGCTTTCAGTGGGTGAACCTCTCTTACAAGAGCTTATACTCAGGGGAGTATTGTGATATAGCAATCCCCAAGAGTGTAGTTATCCCATCCCCCAAACATGAGCCAAGACTTCATGAAGGGGTAAAGCTGGACTCTTTAATGAGCACAAAGGCATTTTTTATATACAGTTTTCCCCACAAGGTTACCACCCACGTGGACCTTGTGGAGCACAGTATTGTGCAGTTAGACACTCCCAGCTAATGTACACAAGCCCCCCTGTATCAACAAATACAATGGGCATTGCCTATGACACAATTAACTAAATACAATGGGCTCTGCCTGTGATACAATTACCAAACACAATTAACTTGATCACTCACAGGCATTAAACATACATTTTTCCCAAAACACAGAAAACACCTCAAAACCCCACATATCCCCATGAATACATCCATGGATAGCTCTGATCTGGGTGAACAACATATCCAAAAATCACCCAGATCCGAGCAGGGGTTCCCGAATTCCATGGAAGTCACATTTGACCGACCACAAGCATGGCTTTCCTGCCCAAAACAGTTCCACAGATTTAGGCTGTACGGCCGGTCTACCTTCTCCTTCAAAGTTAGTACTGTATATGGGCCATAATCCTGAGAAAAGAGGCTGGCAAACAGGCCCCTCCAAAACCCAGTGGTGAGGTTATTTTCGCCACATGGTACAACATGCTTAGTAAATGTTCCCCTTTGTGTTCCAATGTCTTACCTTTTACAAGATCTCTGCTTGCTGTAAGTGAATGAGGACACTCTTGCTGCCATTTAGAAGCAGTAATCCAGTCCATAGCTAGTCCTGATCTCAGCTGTAAAGTGGATTCAATTGTATCCAGTCTAGACAATGCTCTGTGAGCTAAACAGCCTGGACTCCAGACTGATACATTGTAACAGATTAGCAGAGTTCTATCCAGTCTAGACAATGCTCTGTGAGCTAAACAGCCTGGACTCCAGACTGATACATTGTAACAAACTAGTACAGTTGTATCCAGTCTAGACAATGCTCTGTGAGGTAAACAGCCCGGACTCCAGACTGATACATTGTAACAAACTAGTACAGTTGTATCCAGTGTAGACAATGCTCTGTGAGCTAAACAGCCCGGACTCCAGACTGATACATTGCAGCAAACTAGTACAGTTGTATCCAGTGTAGACAATGCTCTGTGAGCTAAACAGCCCAGACTCCAGAATGATACATTGTAACAAACTAGCACAGAGATTTGCACTGGTGATGATGTTTTTTGCTAACAGAGCATTGTCTAGACTGGATACAACTCTGCTAGTTTGTTACAATGTATCAGTCTGGAGTCTGGGCTGTTTAGCTCACAGAGCATTGTCTAGACTGGATACAACTGTGCTAGTCTGTTACAATGTATCAGTCTGGAGTCCCGGCTTTTTAGCTCACAGAGCATTGTCTAGACTGGATACAGCTGTGCTAGTTTGTTACAATGTATCAGTCTGGAGTCCGGGCTGTTTAGCTCACAGAGCATTGTCTAGACTGGACACAACTGTGCTAGTTTGTTACAATGTATCAGTCTGGAGTCCGGGCTGTTTAGCTCACAGAGCATTGTTTAGACTGGATACAACTGTGCTAGTTCGTTACAATGTATCAGTCTGGAGTCCGGGCTGTTTAGCTCACAGAGCATTGTCTACACTGGATACAACTGTGCTAGTTTGTTACAATGTATCAGTCTGGAGTCCGGGCTGTTTAGCTCACAGAGCATTGTCTAGACTGGATACAATTGTACTAGTTTGTTACAATGTATCAGTCTAGAGTCCAGGCTCTTTAGCTCACAGAGCATTGTCTAGACTGGATACAACAGTGCTAGTTTGTTACAATGTATCAGTATGGAGTCCGGGCTGTTTAGCTCACAGAGCATTGTCTAGACTGGATACAACTGTACTAGTTTGTTACAATGTATCAGTCTGGAGTCCGGGCTGTTTAGCTCACAGAGCATTGTCTAGACTGGATACAATTGCATCCACTGAGAGCTGGACTAGCTATGGACAGGATTAGTGTCTCTGAATGTTCTCATTCACTAACAACAAGCAGAAATCTTGAAAAAGGTAAGAATTTGAAATACAAAGTCTATCAGAAAGATTTGGAGATTTTCATAAAATGCCAATTAATTATTTAGCAAACTAAAACTATCAGTCTTCACAAAAAATGGAAATGTCCTTTCCCAGCATATGAAGATATAAACTGCTATTTGTCCTGAAACTGAAGTGAAGCAGCTCCCTCTGCCTCTCTCACAGCAGAAAATCTAAACAAGTACAGTACTAAACAGCAACAGCAAATCAGTTGCCGCTAACCAAATAGCACGAATCTTATCTCCTCTATATTTGACGCTAAGGCTACTTTCACACTTGCGGCAGTGTGATCCGGCGGGCAGTTCCGTCGTCGGAACTGGCCGCCGGATCCGCCTATCTGCTGCTGACTGAAAGCATTTGTGAGACGGATCCGGATGCGGATCCGTCTCACAAATGCATTGCAAGGACGGATCCGTCTCTCCGCTTGTCATGCGGACCGACGGATCCGTCTTGTACATTTTTCTCATTTTTACCGATCTGCGAATGCGCATGCCGGAACGACGGATCCGGCATTCCGGTATTCTGAATGCCGGATCCGGCGCTAAATACATTCCTATGGGAAAAAATGCCGGATCCGGCGTTCAGGCATGTCTTTAGTTTTTTTCGCCGGAGAGAAAACCGTAGCATGCTACGGTTTTCTCTTTTGCCTGATCAGTCAAAACGACTGAACTGAAGACATCCTGATGCAAACTGAACGGATTACTCTCTGTTCAGGATGCATGGGGATAAAACTGATCAGTTCTTTTCCGGTATTGAGCTCCTGTGATGGAACTCTATGCCGGAAAAGAAAAACGCTAGTGTGAAAGTACCCTAAGTCGTCACTAATCAGCGCATCTCACATTCAATAGGGTAAGTCAAGAATTAGCAAGCACATGTAGCTCATGGACCATTTAGGTGAGGACTATACCATTCGGTGTGAGTTATTGTATAATTACAGGATTATTGCAACCGTGAACAATCTTATCCTGTGGGAAACAATGTCAACTGTGATATTGCATCTGCTCTGCAAAAACTGCATGTGAATATCTGTGACAGCTCTGAGTGGTTCTGACCCGATGCCACATGCAGTTGTGTGTAAGGACTGCACACTGTATGGACCTGCTCAAGTCAAAGACCCACTGTATATACCCTGAAAATAAAAAATACCCCACCAAGATAGAAATGTTTAATTGCTGCAAAACTCGAACTGCAATTATGTATCAGGCAGTAAATCAATACACTTGGGTTATGATCAGACACTGGGTGTTTCCACCAGAGGGTGTAAAAGCATCATACAAAAAGGCTCTCAGGGGCTACTTTTGGGTAGTGAACCTATTCTTGAGCCATTGTTGACTGCTAGACACGCCTCTACAATCAACTCCAAGACATTTTTCCCAATAGACAGACTTTAAGAGGGGATACATCATTGGACAGAGAGAAGCATCATGGTTGTTTTTATGAATTGCTTGTCTTTGACCTCACTGTTAGCAGATGTTGGGAGCAGTGGTTACGTGAGGGCACATACACACTGTTAACCGTTGCGGGTTGACCCAGACAGACACCAGTAGAGAGGATTGTCTGACCCACCGACAAGCAAAAGAAGCTCCGACAGTTTTGTTGTCCACCATCCAGACACAGGTGGCTCCTTCATTACACTCCTCTGTCTCTGCCCAGACCATTTCCAGGCACAGTAGATTGAAATTTTTGAGTCATTGCACCCATTATGTTCTCTCCCATTGACAACCAGCCACCGTCACCTTTGTCTGCAGTGGTGCCATTAAAAAGAAACCTTGACTGCTATAGACTGGAGCTGTCTCGGGTTTAGTGATAATTCCAGGTTCTGTTTGGGTTCCAACAATGGTCTGGTTCTAGTATAGAGGCCTCATTTTGAGCAGTGAAATCCGGTCTTTTCTGTAGAGAAATCCTGGCCCAACTGCTGGTGAAGATCTGAGAGACATCGCATATTACAATCGGTCACCCCTAATAGTGATACGAGGGACACTAACAGTTCACGGATATCTGTAGGACATCCTGCCACCACGTGTGCTCCTCTCATGGCAGGGCTTCCAACTGGTATCTATCAGCAGGATAATGCTCATCCACACACAGCAAAGGTTTTCGAGGAATGTTTCCTCCAGATTACAACACTTCCTTGGCTGCCCGGGCACCAGATCTATCACCAATCCAGCATTTATGGGTCCAGATGGGACACCAGCTTCACCAATCTACAAGTGTGCAGGATCTACAGGCCCAGCTGTAACATCGATGGACAAATGTGCCACAGGATACCATACAAAGCCTGTATGCCTCCATGCCCAATCGTATCTCATCCTGTATCCAGGCTAGAGGCCATATCTCATATTGTATTCAGACTAGAGACCGTATCTCATCTTGTATCCACACTAGAGGTCGTATCCAATCATGTATCCAGGCTAGAGGCCATATCTCATCTGGTATCCAGGAAAGAGGCCGTATGTCCTGGCTAGAGGCGGTATCTCATCTTGTATCCAGGCTAGAGGCGGTATCTCATCTTTTATCCAGGCTAGAGGCTGTACCTCATCTTGTATCCAGGCTAGAGGCTGTATCTCATCTTGTATCCAGACTAGAGGCCGTATCTCATCTTGTATCTAGGCTAGAGGCCGTATCTCATCTTGTATCCAGGCTAGAGGCTGTATTGCATCTTTTATTCAAACTACAGGCCGTATCTCATCTTGTATCCAGGTTAGAGGCTGTATCGCATCTTGTATCCAGATTAGAAGCCGTATTGCATCTTGTATCCAGGTTAGAGGCCGTATCTCATCTTGTATTTAGACTAAAGGCCGTATCTTATCTTGTATTCAGACTACAGGCCGTATCTCATCTTGTATCCAGATTAGAGGCCGTATTGCATCTTGTATCCAGGTTAGAGGCCATATCTCATCTTGTATTCAGACTAAAGGCCGTATCTCATCTTGTATTCAGACTACAGGCCGTATCTCATCTTGTATCCAGGTTAGAGGCCGTATCGCATCTTGTATCCAGGTTAGAGGCCCTATCTCATCTTGTATTCAGACTAGAGGCCGTATCTCATCTTGCATTTAGGTTAGAGGCCATATCGGATCTTGTATCCAGGCTAGAGGCCGTATCTCATCTTGTATCTAGGCTAGCGGCCGTATATCATCTTGTATCCAGGCTAGAGGCTGTATTGCATCTTGTATCCAGGTTAGAGGCCGTATCGCATCTTGTATCCAGGTTAGAGGCCCTATCTCATCTTGCATTCAGACTAGAGGCCATATCTCATCTTGTATTCAGGTTAGAGGCCATATCGGATCTTGTATTCAGGTTAGAGGCCATATCTCATCTTGTATTCAGACTAAAGGCTGTATCTTATCTTGTATTCAGACTACAGGCCGTATCTCATCTTGTATCCAAACTAGAGGCCGTATCTCATCTTGTATCCAGGCTAGAGGCCGTATCTCATCTTGTATCCAGACTAGAGGCCGTATCTCATCTTGTATCCAGGCTAGAGGCTGTATCGCATCTTGTATCCAGGTTAGAGGCCGTATCGCATCTTGTATCCAGGTTAGAGGCCCTATCTCATCTTGTATTCAGACTAGAGGCCATATCTCATCTTGTATTCAGGTTAGAGGCCATATCGGATCTTGTATCCAGGTTAGAGGCCATATCTCATCTTGTATTCAGACTAAAGGCCGTATCTCATCTTGTATTCAGACTACAGGCCGTATCTCATCTTGTATCCAGGTTAGAGGCTGTATCGCATCTTGTATCCAGGTTAGAGGCCCTATCTCATCTTGTATTCAGACTAGAGGCCGTATCTCATCTTGTATTCAGGTTAGAGGCCATATCGGTTCTTGTATCCAGGCTAGAGGCCGTATCTCATCTTGTATCTAGGCTAGCGGCCGTATATCATCTTGTATCCAGGCTAGAGGCTGTATTGCATCTTGTATCCAGGTTAGAGGCCGTATCGCATCTTGTATCCAGGTTAGAGGCCCTATCTCATCTTGTATTCAGACTAGAGGCCATATCTCATCTTGTATTCAGGTTAGAGGCCATATCTCATCTTGTATTCAGGTTAGAGGCCATATCGGATCTTGTATCCAGGTTAGAGGCCATATCTCATCTTGTATTCAGACTAAAGGCTGTATCTTATCTTGTATTCAGACTACAGGCCGTATTTCATCTTGTATCCAAACTAGAGGCCGTATCTCATCTTGTATCCAGGCTAGAGGCCGTATCTCATCTTGTATCCAGGCTAGAGGCCGTATCTCATCTTGTATCCAGACTAGAGGCCGTATCTCATCTTGTATCCAGGCTAGAGGCTGTATCGCATCTTGTATCCAGGTTAGAGGCCGTATCGCATCTTGTATCCAGGTTAGAGGCCCTATCTCATCTTGTATTCAGACTAGAGGCCATATCTCATCTTGTATTCAGGTTAGAGGCCATATCGGATCTTGTATCCAGGTTAGAGGCCATATCTCATCGTGTATTCAGACTAAAGGCCGTATCTCATCTTGTATTCAGACTACAGGCCGTATCTCATCTTGTATCCAGGTTAGAGGCCGTATCGCATCTTGTATCCAGGTTAGAGGCCCTATCTCATCTTGTATTCAGACTAGAGGCCGTATCTCATCTTGTATTCAGGTTAGAGGCCATATCGGTTCTTGTATCCAGGCTAGAGGCCGTATCTCATCTTGTATCTAGGCTAGCGGCCGTATATCATCTTGTATCCAGGCTAGAGGCTGTATTGCATCTTGTATCCAGACTAGAGGCCGTATCTCATCTTGTATCCAGGCTAGAGGCCGTATCTCATCTTGTATCTAGGCTAGAGGCCGTATCTCATCTTGTATCCAGACTAGAGGCCGTATCTCATCTTGTATCCAGGCTAGAGGCTGTATCGCATCTTGTATCCAGGATAGAGGCCGTATCTCATCTTGTATCCAGGCTAGAGGCCGTATCTCATCTTGTATTCAGACTAGAGGCCATATCTCATCTTGTATCCAGACTAGAGGCCGTATATCATCTTGTATCCAGGTTAGAGGCTGTATCACATCTTGTATCCAGGCTAGAGGCCGTATCTCATCTTGTATCCAGGCTAGAGGCCGTATCTCATCTTGTATTCAGGCTAGAGGCAGTATCTCATCTTGTATCTAGGCTAGAGGCACCCCAGCAGGGTCCTAGAGCCTCTTTTCAGTTGTACAGTTCTCCCCAATAATCTTTTCCTTTCCTTCTCCAATAATATTCTTCCATTTATCATCATTAGTGTGATGCATAGAAAGATTCATTCCATCAACATATTCTTGTTGCAGTATTTTTTGTCAATGTGTGTATCTACATTTGTACAGTAAGATGCCTACAGTTATTACATGAGTTGTACAGAATGCCATCATACTGCTACACAGCCCCTATATACTACTGTTGTTCTCTCATGTGGTAGGGAGATTTATGGGCCCCCTAGGACACCAGGACAACCGCCTCTGGCACCTTCTACACTGCCATTGTCTAGCATTGCCTAAACATTTACAACTTATGGTTATTACTGATTAGACTAGTACAGTGCATAGATTTTACCCAATTAATTCCCACTATTGATTTCTCAGTCTAATCAATGTAATTACGCAGAGTGAATCATTTCCTCTGAAGCACATGATGTTCTTTGTTCCTTGGAATTGTACTACGTTTTGGCGACATCTTACTGTGCAAAACCATTAACAGATTTATTTAACCAATCACTGGCAACAGGAGTCGTCCCAGAAGATTGGAAATTAGCAAATGTTGTGCCGATTCACAAGAAAGGTAGTAGGGAGGAATCGGGCAACTATAGGCCAGTAAGCCTGACATCAATAGTGGGGAAATTAATGGAAACCATACTTAAGGAGAGGATTGTGGAACATCTAAAATCCCATGGATTGAAAGATGAAAAACAGCATGGGTTTACTTCAGGGAGATCATGTTAAACTAATCTTATTGATAGATGGCGGAGGTGCAGTAGACATCGCTTATCTAGACTTCAGTAAGGCTTTCGATACTGTCCCACACAGAAGGCTTATCAATCAATTGCAGTCTTTGTGCTTGGACTCCCATATTGCTGAATGGATTAGGCAGTGGCTGAGGGACAGGCATCAGAGGGTTGTAGTCAATGGAGTATATTCAGACCAAGGTCCTCAGGGATCTGTTCTGGGACCCATATTGTTTAATATCTTTATCAGCGAAATTGCAGAAGGCCTCGATGGTAAGGTGTGTCTTTTTGCTGATGACACAAAGATTTGTAACAGGGTTGATGTTCCTGGAGGGATACACCAAATGGAAAAGGATTTAGGAAAACTAGAAGAATGGTCAAAAATCTGGCAACTAAAATTTAATGTTGATAAGTGCAAGATAATGCACCTGGGGCGTAAAAACCCAAGAGCAGAATATAAAATCAGTGATACAGTCCTAACCTCAGTATCTGAGGAAAGGGATTTAGGGGTCATTATTTCAGAAGACTTAAAGGTAGGCAGACAATGTCATAGAGCAGCAGGAAATGCTAGCAGAATGCTTGGGTGTATAGGGAGAGGCATTACCAGTAGACAGAGGGGGGCGCTCATGCC
Organism: Bufo gargarizans; assembly: GCF_014858855.1. Classification (NCBI taxonomy): domain Eukaryota; kingdom Metazoa; phylum Chordata; class Amphibia; order Anura; family Bufonidae; genus Bufo; species Bufo gargarizans. The sequence continues at coordinate 756,377,781 of NC_058080.1, read as the reverse complement.
GCTCTACAGAGCACTAGTGAGACCTCATTTGGAGTATTGTGCGCAGTACTGGAGGCCATATCTCCAGAAGGATATTGATACTTTGGAGAGAGTTCAGAGAAGAGCTACTAAACTAGTACATGGATTGCAGGATAAAACTTACCAGGAAAGATTAAAGGACCTTAACATGCATAGCTTGGAAGAAAGACGAGACAGAGGGGATATGATAGAAACTGCTAAATACATAAAGGGAATCAACAAGGTAAAAGAGGAGAGCATATTTAAAAGAAGAAAAACTGCTACAAGAGGACATAGTTTTAAATTAGAGGGGCAAAGGTTTAAAAGTAATATCGGGAAGTATTACTTTACTGAGAGAGTAGTGGATGCATGGAATAGCCTTCCTGCAGAAGTGGTAGCTGCAAATACAGTGAAGGAGTTTAAGCACGCATGGGATAGGCATAAGGCCATCCTTCATATAAGATAGGGCCAGGGGCTATTCATAGTACTTAGTATATTGGGCAGACTAGATGGGCCAAATAGTTCTTATCTGCCGACACATTCTATGTTTCTATGTTTCTATAACTTAATTTATCCATGTCAAGAACCCTTCATCACCTTCCCCCTCTTCGAATGACATTTCTATCTTGTCACGCAGTAATACATCCCACCCCACAATTAGGCAGATCAGGAGTCCAGCTGGGATGGGGGAAAAACTCTTTAAGATTTGTCATGGGAGGCAATATTATCACCCAGCTTTCCCAGAACCACAACCAGCTTTAGCAGACATTCACATGTACCACAGCGCCCTGGCAGATTCACATTTACACAGCGCAGTTTTGAGATTTCTCTTCACTAACTTGAAGGCAAAAAACTGCAAAAATAATAATGGAAATATACCAGTATCGTTAGCACAACTTCTTAATCTGGTGAATCGGCAGGACGCAGCCTCTAAAGATAATTATAGCCTCCTGCATCGCAGTTTTTAATTAAAATGAATACAATATGAAACAAGAACCTTCACAAGGGTAATTACTGAAATCTGCATGTCATCTGCTGTCCGGGCGGTTGTTTCGGATGGTCCTGCGGTCAGACCCTCTAGGTCGCCAAACGTAGGACAATTCCAAGGAACAAAGAACATCATGTGCTTCAGAGGAAATGATTCACTCTGCGTAATTAAATTGATTAGACTGAGAAATCAATAGTGGGAATTAATTGGGTAAAATCTATGCACTGTACTAGTCTAATCAGTAATAACCATAAGTAAAATAAATCATAGAAAATGAAAAAAAATGTATCATATGCCCTGCACTGAAATAAAGGCACCAAGGTAAGAAAGGCTCTATAAATGGCCCATGAGCTCGTCCCACCTACCAAGTAACATACAAAGTGATTGTTATGGTTCTCAATGAAGAAGTGGGTCCTTTAAAAAGGGAGTCTGTCAGTAGGCTGACCATGCTAAACTGCTGAAAGCTCCAGGTAGGAGCTGGAAAGCGCAGGACAAACATATTATTTATGAAGCGTCGCTAGCCGCTAATACGAAGATATATTCTGTCAGGTTCTGATCCTGCAAGTGTCCAGGAGGCGAAGTGTCACTCCCCCCTGCTCTGAGTGACAGCTATAGTGGACTTCTGGTTGGACACTACACCTGTCACTCAGAGCAGAGAAGAGCGGCTGTAAAGCCACTCGATGCAGAAAGCATGTCACAGTGAAGCTCCTCCTCCCTAGCACTTGCAGGAGCAGAAAGTAGCAGAATAAAACTTCATATTAACACTTCTCCTGATGAGAAAACCTCCCCAAAAGGTGCGTTTGTCTTGTTCTCCCCCGCCTCCCTAGTTGTAATCCACAGCGTGGTCAAAACTGCTGACAGACTCCTTTTAAACATAATTGGGGTCATTTATTAAGACTGGCATTTCAGATGCTGGTCCTAATAACCCTGCGCTGGTGCTTGATGCGTCTTAAAGGGATTATCCAATTGTAAAAAAAAGTCCCCCCATATGCTGGGCCGCTCCCCATTCCCTGTGCCGCTCCTGGTCCCTGCAGCGCCGCTTCTCCCAGGGCACGGATGAAAACACCCAGTGTCGGGGGGCAGTAGCCAATGGGGACGGGGACAAGCCTCCCTAGAGGGAGGTTTGTCCCCGTCCCTGCCTGCCATTGGCTGCCCCCCCCCCCCCCCAACACCGGATGTTTTCATCCATGCCCGGGGATAATCAGCAGCTGCTGCGACCAGGAGCGGCTCAGGGTGCAGGGACCATGGTAAGTATATTCAGCGTGGGGGGCCCGGCATATGGGGAGACTTTTTTTTAGGATTGGATAACCCCTTTAAGTTATGTAGAGGCGCCAGCCCTTGCGCCCTTGCTCCCTTGCTGGCGTAGATTTAGATAATTTTCTACGACTAAAACACATGTAAAAAATGATAAATGAGACATGCCAGCCCACCACCTTCACCGTCCTTGCCCCCTTTATTTAGAACTGGCGAACATGGCGTGGATGGGGAAGAAGTCACAGATTCGGCCACAAATCCCCTTTGTGACCGAATCTGCAACAGATATATGCCAAAAATTGGCGTATGGAATATCTGTTCATAAACGACCTTCAATATGTTTGGCACTGGCCAAACTAAACTGTGGGCTTTAAAGAATCTCCTCGTTCTCCAGCCTTGAGTTCTGATAAGGAGGTATGGTGTTTTTCCCATCGGATATAGTCCTTAGATTAGTGATCAATATGTGGTATCAGAATATCTGGAGTGGCGTGCATTAAAAGTGAAGTAGAAGTGAAGCCAGGAGGTAGAGCAGATTAGATTCAATAAAGCAGAGGTGGGGAGGAACATGTACGGTAACTAGAAGACAGGCCAAGGGTCAAAATAACTGAGGAGGACAAGTCCAAGTTCCAGGCAACAAATCCAAAAGACCATGATGAAGTAAAATCCAGAGACCAGACTAAAGTCAAGGTCAGTGTCAGGGTCAAAACATAGGTTAAGGTGGTCAAACAGTCTGCAGCTGCATACCCGGTGAGACAGTTGTTGAGACACCTGCACAAGGCTTGCTGTGTCTAGGATGATTGCCACCTCAACTGTCCTTCCTAGCGTGCAGCAGAGTCTCTACATGCTTTATATCAAATCGGGAACGAGATAGGGGCTGGATACCTCCTTTAACTAGCTTAGATAATATGTATCTTATATGCAGGAAAACGTATCTAGCTGGATTTTTACAGCTGTCACAGTGTGACATCATCAAGGTGGGACGATTGTTATGAAGACCCAAGACAGGCCATCTCTATGTGCAACAGAGACTCCGCGCTGAATCAAGACAAGTAACACCCCTATAATGGATAACACTATTGATAATAGGTGATGGAGACAGCTAAGTTCCTCGCTGTTCTCCACTCCTCTATACAGGTGCATCTCAATAAATTAGAATATTATCAAAAAGTTAATTTATTGCAGTAATTCAATTAAAAAAGTCAAGCTCATTCTATAGATCCATTACACACAGAGGGATCTATTTCAAGCTTGTATTTCTTTTACTGTTGATGATTATGGCTTACAGCTAATGAAAACCCCAAAAGTCAGGATCTCAGAAGAGTTGAATCTTGTAGACTCATGGTGTCATACTCTAATCATCTAATCAACACAAAACACCTGCAAAGGTTTCCTAAGCCTTTAAATGGTCCCTCAGTCTGGTTCAGTAGGATACACAATCATGGAGAAGACTGCTGACTTGGCAGTTGTCCAGAAGACAGTCATTGAGATCTTCTACAAGGAGGGGAAGCCACAAAAGGTCATTGCTAAAGAAGCTGGCTGTTCACAGAGTGCTGGATCCAAGCATATGAATGGGAAGTTGAGTGGAAGAAAAATGTATGGTAGAAGAAGGTGCAGAAGCACAGGGATAACCGCAGTCTTTAAAGGATTGTCCCCTGTACAGTAACCTCTATACATGACACAGAGCATGCCCACTATACTTTCCTATTGTCTCAAAGTCAATAGTCCATTTCCTGACATTTTTCTTATAACCAGGTGCTTGTTGTAAAGAAAACACAGCCAGCTAAAATTTTCAGACAAAAAATATTACTCTGAACCAATGATGCAGATAATACTGCAAATAGAAACGTGGGAAATGGGCTCGTTTAATCTTTAATCATCTTGCATAGTACCTAGAAAAAGCATTTTGCATAATCATTGTGATATCCGCCGACAGCCCAGAGCAATGAAGAGTCATAGATCCTTAGAACGACTATCATTCCCGGGAACATCTGCCGTTGTTTTCATCTTTGTCTCCCAGAACGTCTTTGTAGGCCTAATTTCCAGCAATTATGTAAAATCTGGTGATCATTATACTATAAGTCAAATCGTAATATAAGTCCCTACTGTAAAACCTGAGGAGATTAGAAGTCACCGAGGACATCAGTTATCTAGATAAACAGGTCCTAAGTGGTTGTATGTGACAGTGGGGGGGAGGGGGCATTCTGCAGATCTTAAGTTTGGTCTAGGAGCTTCAAGATTCTTATACTGGTTAAGCAACACAACAAAAACCTCTTATGTGAGTCAAATATAGCATTTGGGAGTCAAAAAGTTTTTAATTTGCTTTTCTGGGGAAATGTAGTGGGCATGCTGAGTGTCATGTGTAAAGGTTAGTGTTGATCGAGCACCAAAGTGCTCGGGTGCTCTAGTAGAACATCTCGGGATGCTCGGGTGCTCTACCAAGCACAATGGAAGTCAATGGGAGAACCCGAGCATTAAACCAGGAACCCCCTGCTCTGAAGAGGGGAGGGTGTCTGGTTCATAGGAAAAGGTCAGAAATTGATGGAAACACCACTGAAATGGTTCGGGAACAGCATGGGGAGGATGTCTGGATGCATCTTGGACTCTCAGGTCGCTGCTGGGACCGATGTTGTCCGAGTAGTACGCCACTTTTACAGACTGACAATAATACGCACCAAACCGAAGATAAAATCGCTTTGAGAGGAAAAATTGTTAGGAAACATTCTTTCCTGTATATTTACTGTATATAAAGTGCAAGTGCTGCCAAAAATTACAAGGAAGAGGCACTCCGATACAACCAGTATATCACATAAAGGAGGGCCTAATTTACATTGTGGTACAATTGTTCATGCAGTGGGACTCCTACACTCATAAAGCCTATGCACTAAGTGAAAGGGCTGCCAAAAATTACAAGGAACCGGCACTCCAAAACACCCTTGTTACACATAAAGGAGGGCATCATACACAGCCTTGGAAAGTTATGATTGATGGCCTGCTGGTGAACCTCAAAAACATTAGGAGCAAGGGCCTGCTGGTGACCCTCTAAAACATTAGGGGCGAGGGCATGCTGCTGAGCTGACCATCTAAAACATTAGGGGTGAGGGTCTGCTACTCAGCTGACCATCTAAAACATTAGGGGTGAGGGTCTGCTGCTGAGCTGACCCGCTAAAACATTAGGGGTGAGGGCCTGCTGCTGATCTGACCATCTAAAACATTAGGGGCGACGGCCTGCTGCTGATCTGACTATCTAAAACATTATGGATGAGGGCCTGGTGCTGATCTGACCATCTAAAACATTAGGGGTGAGGGTATGCTGCTGGGCTGACCCTCTAAAACTTTATGGGCGAGGGCCTGCTGCTGGGCTGACCCTCTAAAACACTAGGAGTGAGGGAAGCCTAATAAGCATGTTGATATAATGGAGGAGGACGAGAAACAGAAAATTTAATCATATACCTTTTTAGTGGTGGAAGGGGTGCATGGGAGTACAGTGTATTCAATACACCATAAAAGCCACATTTAAAGTGCCTTTATGTTCAGCCGCTTTCCCCTGGTGGAGTAGAGAAGTCAGGGGCAATCCAGGCCTTGTTCATTTTGATAAGAGTTAACCTGTCAGCATTTTCAGTTGACAGGCGGATGCACTTATCAGTTATTATGCCCCCAGCAGCACTAAATCCCCGCTCGGTCAAAACGCCGGGGGCAGGGCAGGCCTTCACCTCCAAGGCGTAGAGCACAAGTTCGTGCCACGTGTCCATCTTGAACACCCAATTGTTGTAATGCACAGAGGGATTATTGAGGACGCTAACACGGTCTGCTACGTACTCCACCATCTTCCAAAACGTTTCCCTTCTTGTGACACTAGGCCGCGCATCAGGTTGAGAGTGCTGGCGGGGTGTCATAAAACTGTCCCAGGCCTTGGAGAGTGTTGCCCTGCCTCTGTTGGAACTGCTGTGTGTTCCCCTTGTCTCCCCTCCTCGATTGCTAAAGGAACTATATACTCTGCAGCCAGCGTTGTCAGATGGAAATTTTTGAAGCAATTTTTCCACAAGGACCTTCTGGTATTGCACAATTTTGCTAGTCCTCTCCACCAGAAGAATGAGAGATGAGAAGTTCTCTTTGTGGCGGGGGGTCGAGAAGGGTGAACAACCAGTAATCGGTGTTGGCCAAAATGCGTATAACGCAAGGGTCACGGGTAAGGCAGCATAACATAAAGTCAGCCATGTGTGCCAGAGTCCCAACAGACAAGACTTTGATGTCCTCATCAGGAGAATCACTCTCAATCTCCTTATCCTTTTCCTCCTCTTCGGCCCATCCACACTGAACAGATGGAATAAACCTGCTGTGGGTACTACCCTCTGTAGCGGAGGCAACCGTCTCCTGCTCCTCCTCCTCATCATCATCATCCAATTTGCGCTGAGAAGATGAACTGAGGGTGATCTGGCTATTACCCTGTGTACTGTCTTCCCCCATTTCCACCTCTTCCACATGCAAAGCTTCCCCCTTATTGTGAAGTGGGATGGTTACGCTGATAATATGTCACCGCCAGATCTCTGAGAAGTTCTGACAGACGTTCTTCAGTACCTCCTGCATGATGTTCTTTTGTTTTGGTTTTGCTTTGACATCTCTTCTCCCTCTCCCAGCTGTCATCTATTAGCAGTGATTGCCTCCCTTTATATCCCCTCCCATACTGCCTCACTTTGCGGTTTATACTACTTCCTGGATTGTGCTCACTGCTAGAAGTTTGCTACTGCTGGTTTCTCAGATAAGTCTATCCCTTTATTTGTGTTTTCCTGTTGGCTTAATTCTAGGTGACCCTGACTCCCTCCGTATTAAGTGCAGGGAGCCGGTGGTTGTGTCCCCTCACTATTATAGGGTTTTCAGGTGTCACTCAGTCTAGGTACGTGGACATGCAACTTTCTATCACAGAGATCTTTGCATGGGCTGAGCAGTCAGGGAGAGCTATAGGGATTTAATAGGGCTCACCCTTTTGTTCCTTAGTTTGGGATCAAGTCAGTCGGATCTTTATTTGTTACTTCTTGTTTTCTGCAACACCATCCGTGACATAATAGTGTTATCGCCGCTCACCATCTGTGTTGATTCCTCAAAGTTGCGTAAAACCTCACAGAGGTCAAACATCCATACCCACTCCTCGCTTGTGAAGAGCGGAAGCTGACGACCATGTTGCAGCTGGTATTCCACTACTGCACTCTGCTGCTCACAAAGCATGGAACGTGGAGTTCCAGCACGTGCTCACGTCGCACAACAGTCGGTGAGCTGGCAATTGCAAGCGCTGCTGCAGCATTGCCAAACCGGCGTCAGCTGTAGATGACTTTCGGAAATGGGCACACACGCGGCGCCCCTTTTACCAGTAGCTCAGGCAAATTAGGGTAGGTTTTGAGAAACCGCTGAACCACTAAGTTGAACACATGGGCTAGGCATGGTATGCGTGTGAGCTTGCCGAGCTCCTAAGCCACCACCAAGTTACAGCCATTATCAGACACAACCATGCCTGGTTCTAGGTTGAGTGGCGAGAGTCACAGCTCAGTCTGGTCCCTTATACCCTGCCACAGCTCTGTGGCGGTGTGCTGTTTGTCACCTAAGCAAATTAGTTTCAGCTCGGCCTGTTGCCGCTTCCCCTCTGCAGTGCTACTGATGTCTGACTGGTGCTGCAAGATGATAATTCAGAGGTGTAAGTGGAGGAGGAGGTGGAGGAGGAGAAGGGGGGTTGCAGCCACTAATGTAGGTGGTGGCAGAAATCCTGATGGAAGTAGGGCCCGCAATCCTTGGCGTCAGTAGCACCTGTGCCATCCCAGGGTACGACTCGCTCCCGGCCTCCACAACATTCACCCAGTGTGCCGTCAGGGATATGTAGCATCCCTGGCCAAAAGCACTTGTCCATGTGTCCGTGGTTAAGTGGACCTTCCCAATAACTGCGTTGGTCAGGGCACGGGTGATGTTACGGGACACATGCTGGTGTAAGTTGGCGACGGCACACCGGGAAAAATAGTGGCGGATGGGGACTGAGTAACGAGGGACGGCCGCCGCCATTAGGCAGTGGAAAGCCTCTGTGTCCACAAGCCTAAATGGCAACATTTCCAGGGCCAGCAATTTGGAAAGGTGCGCATTTAGTGCTATGGCCTGTGGGTGGGTGGCTGGGTATTTGCACTTTTGTTCAAAGGCCTGCGGTATGGACATCTGTACGCTGCGCTGGGACACAGAAGTGGATGTGCTAGATGATGGTGCTTGCAAAGGTCCAGGTGCAGGGCGGGAGGCATCCGGGCCTGCGTCTTAGGCAGAAGAGGAAGAGGAGGCAGTGGTGTGACCAGCAGACACTGATTGTGGACCCAGGCTATTAGGGTACTTTGATGCCATGTGGCGGATCATACTGGTGGTGGTGTTGAGGTTGCTAGTTTTCACGCCCCTGCTCATTTTGGTACGGCACAGGTTGCAAATGACAATTCTTTTATCATCCGCAATTTCCTCAAAAAAGCACCAGACTGCGGAACACCTACCCCTTGGCAAGGGAGATTGCCACAAGGGGGTGCTTCAGGGAATAGTTGCGGGCCTGTTTGGTGTGGCTCGCCTTCTCCCTTTTGCCACCCCACTGCCTCTTCTAGCCTGCTGCTGTGTTTTGGATCCCTCCCCCTCTGTACTGCTGTCCTCGCTCGGCTTGCCACCTTCTCAGGTTAAGTTAGTATCTTCATCGTCCAGCACCTTCTCTTCCACTTCCTCACTCTGGTCATCCTCCTGACTTGTTGACCTAGCAACAACCTCAGTTATTGACAACTGTGTCTCATCCTTATCCTGAACCTCTTGAGACACTAATTGCAGTTGACTTATTGGCAACTGTGTCTCATCATCATCATCCACCTCATGAAATACTAATTGCCATTCCCCACCATCATCTACTTCTGACTGTGGATGCTCCAGAGTTTGGGAATCAGAGCACAAGATCTCCTCATTTCCCTCTTCAAGCGGGCTTGGCGAGAGGCCCAAATTAAGGATCGGCGATGAAAAAAGCTCCTCGGAATATCCGAGTGTAGGATCATTTGTTTGCCCAGACACTCCATGGTGGGAGGAAGGAGGATCAGGGTGAGGATTCTGTTGACCAGACTCTTGGCTACTGAGATTAGACTTTGTGGAAGACAGGGTGGTGCTTAACCGACTGGAAGCATTATCTGCTGCAATCCAACCGACCACCTGGTCGCACTGGTCTGACTTTGAGAGTGGTGTCCTGCGCCGCCCTGCAAACTGGGACTTGAAGCTAGGTATTGTGGATGAGTGTGTTTCTTGTGCTCTGGCAGCAGGCACAGTTTCACTGCGCCCAGGCCCACGGCCTCTACATGTACCATCAGCAGCACGGACACTTCCCCGTCCCTTACTGCTTGCCTTGAGCATATTAAATGGTATAAATGCTTGCAAGTATGTCACACATACAGTAGAGCAGGTTTTGTAAGTGTATGCGCAAATAAATTAAACTAAATGTCACAGATATCTAAACTGAATGTCACTGATATTTAGGATGCTCAAACGTTATACAGGAGATGTAGCGCAGGTAATGTCGCTGTCACCAGTGGCAAAAAAATTACACTGAATGTCACAGATATTTAGGATGCGCAATTACAATCCTATGGGCATCGGCCTCCGTCTTATCTTCAGCGCATGCGCCTGGCACCCTCACTGGCCGGGATCACATCGCGCCTGCGTTCAGTCAGCATCTTCAAGGCCGCTTCAGCCTCTTCGGTATGCGCATGCGCCGGCACTGTTCAGAGCAGCGCTTCAGAGCGCTGCTCTCTTACACCACAGAATGGGTTAATACTAGAGGCCGATGCCCATAGGATTGTATTGGGCATGCGCCGGATCTTGTGCAGTCGGGGACAGTAGTAGCCGCCCAGCGAAGTGAATATTGATGAGCTGGGAGGCGCTTCAAAACGGCAGTTAGGGGCGGCTGGCTGGGCGCAAGTGGAAATGAAACGCCGCCCCTTGGACAGAATTTAGACGCTTCTACCAGGTTATAAAACTTCAGTACTGTATTTATAAGGTGGACAGGGGGGATACTTAGATGATTTTAATACACTTTAGAAGACCTGTACTGACATATATATACCTAAATATGCTAATTGGGCCTGTCAGTGTCCCTTTAAGGACCAGGCCATTTCTTGCAAATCTTTAAGTGGTGATAACTTCAAAACGCTTTGACTTATCCAGGCCATTCTGAGATAGTTTTTTTTGTCACATATTGTACTTCATGACAGTAGTAAAATGGAGTAAAAAAAAATAATTTTTATTTATAAAAATAATACCAAATTTGCCAAAAATTTGGAAAAATTTGCAAATTTCCAAGTTTCAATATCTCTACTTCTATAATACATAATAATACCTACAAAAATAGTTATTACTTTACATTCCCCATATGTCTACTTTATGTTAGGATCATTTTGGGAAAGACATTTTATTTTTGGGGGACGTTACAAGGCTTAGAAGTTTAGAAGTAAATCTTGAAATTTCTCATAAATTTTCAAAAACCAACTTTTTAAGGACCAGTTCAGGTCTGAAGTCACTTTGTGAGGCTTACATAATAGAAACCACCCAAAAATGACCCAATTCTAGAAACTACACCCCCAGAAGGAAAGGAATGCCATAAGGTTTTTGGAATTCAGATTTTGCTAGACTGTTTTTTTTTTTTACACCATGTCCCAATTGAAGCCCCCCTGATGTACCCCTAGAGTAGAAACTCCATAAAAGTGACCCTATCTAAGAAACTACACCCCTCAAGGTATTCAAAACTGATTTTACAAATGTTGTTAACATTGTTCTACAAGAATTAATGGAAAATAGAGATGCAATTTCAAAATCTCACTTTTTTGGCAGATTTTCCATTTTAATACTTTTTTTCCAGTTACAAAGCAACAGTTAACAGCCAAACAAAACTCAATATTGATGGCCCTGATTCTGTAGTTTACAGAAACACCCCATATGTGGTCGTAAACTTCTGTATGGGAACACAGTAGGGCGCACAAGGAAAGGAATGCCATACGGTTTTTGGAAGGCAGATTTTGCTGGACTGTTTTTTTTTGACACCATGTCCCATTTGAAGCCCCCCTGATGCACCCCTAGAGTAGAAACTCCCAAAAAGTGACCCCATTTTAGAAACTATGGGATAGGGTGGAAGTTTTGTTGGTACTAGTTTAGGGTACATATGATTTTTGGTTGCTCTATATTACACTTTTTGTGCGGCAAGGTAACAAGAAATAGATGTTTTGGCACAATTTTTTTTTGTTATTTACAACATTCATCTGACAGGTTAGATCATGTGGTATTTTAATAGAGCAGGTTGTCACGGACGCGGCGATACCTAATATGTATACAATTTCTTTTATTTATGTAAGTTTTACACAATAACAGCTTTTTTAAAACAAAAAAAAATATGTTTTAGTGTCTCCAAATTCTGAGCCATAGTTTTTTTAATTTTTGGGCGATTGTCTCAGGTAGGGGCTCATTTTTTGCGGGATGAGGTGACTGTTATATTGGTACTATTTTGGTGGGCGTACACCTTTTTGATCGCTTGCTGTTGTACTTTTTGTGATGTAAGGTGACAAAAAAATGGTTTATTTAGTACAGTTTTTATTTTTTATTCTTTATGGTGTATTCATCTGAGGGGTTAGGTCATGTGATATTTTTATAGAGCCGGTTGATACGCACGCGGCGATACCTAATATGTCTATTATTAATTTTTTCCCCTATTTTTTACCAATTTTTTTAACTTTATTTGGGGAAAATGACATTTTTGATTATTTTTACTTGAAACTTTAAGTTTTTTTGGGGGAAAACTTTATTTTTTCAACTTTATTTTTTCACTTTATTTTTTGTCCCACTTTGAGACTTGAACTTTTGGGGGGTCTGATCCTTTACAATGCATTCCAATACTTCTGTATTTGAATGCATTGGCTGTAGGAGTAATACTGTGTGTATTACTCATACAGCTTCCGACGTGTGAGATCCAGGGGGCTAGATCTCACAGCCTTGTCACCGGAAGGCAGCGCAGATGCCTAAGGAAGGCATTGCGCTACCTTCCATTCTATTGGGTCTCCCCTACAGCCACACGGGGACCCGATGGCACCACCACCGCCCGCACAATAAAAAGCCGCAAACCGCAGGTCTGAATTGACCTGCGGTTTGCGGCGATCGCCGACATGGGGGGGGTCGTGGGACCCCCCCGCGCATTTAGCCGAGGTGCCTACTCAATGATTTGAGCAGGCACCGGCTTCCGATCATGGCGTTGATCGGAAATACCATGTCCTTAAGTACCAGGACATAAGGGCGTACCTGTACGCCCTGTCTCCTGAAGAGGTTAAAAGGACTTTTGGGTCTTTAACACCTTTCAACAATAAACCCTGCCTAAAAAAATAAACCAATTCCTGTCCCTACACTATCTGTCCCTTCTTTTGCAGCTCGCACTGACTAAGACTGAGCCGAACAACATGTCATAGGGTGCTATATAGCCAATCACTGTAATGCCAGTAACCAACATGGCTACAGCATTACAGTGAGTGCCAGTATTTTCCCGCACGTTTATTGGCTGCGTAGCAGCCAACAAACGTGCGAGGAGAAGACTCCAGCAACGCGCTCGAGCACACGCGGTGTTCGGCCGAACACCGCGATGCTCGAGTCAAAATGGTGTTTGGACGAGCATGCTCGCTCAACACTAGTAAAGGTTACTGTGCAGAGAGAGGAGAAGAGGAGGAGGGGAGGTGTCTCCACCAGTTATCATATCAATATATGCAGTCGAGTCCAATTATTCTAACCACTTCCTAGATTCGATATCAGCATTGTGTAGCTCATGAAGGAAGTCCTGTGCGCTGAGCTGGCTCGGTGGGTATATAAGGTGTGCTGGGCTGGCTCGGTGGGTATATCCCTCGCTGCTGTCATTGGTAAAAGGGGCAATTTATCAGAGTTGCAAAAAGGGATGATATTTGGTTTTCGGGCCTTGGGTGGCAGTATTTCTGAAATTGCGCAGTGTGAACTGTTCTCGTGCTGCTGTAGTGAAAGTGTATGATGAGTGGACAAATGACACTATTGTGAATAAGAGATGTGAAAACCGTGGAGAACCTTCTGCCATTGATGTGAGAGGTCAACGCCGGCTAGGAAGGTGTACACGGTCTAACCGACATGATACTCTGGAGCAGCTCACAGTCAAAATAAACCAGGGGCTAACGCACGTGTGTCTAACAAGAGATTAGAGAACCTAACTGTGGATAGGGCCCTGAAGCAGATGGATGGTCACGGCACCTCTGATAACCAAGTTACATGAGCAGAGAAGGCTTTCATTTTCACAGCACGTTTGGAATTGGACCTCCGCTGATTGGTAAAGGGTTGTCTTCTCTGATGAGTCTTGTGTTCTGCTTCATGGATGGACGTTAGTGTGTCAGGCGAGAAACATCAGAGAACAAACATTCTATCGTTGCTGGAAGAACACAAGCTGGTGGTGACAGCGTTATGGTCTGGGGAAGGTTTTCCTCGTCTTCTCTGGGCCACTCATCTATACAGAAGGCACTTTCAACCAATTTGGGTCTTAATCCATCCATGCAGATCACGTACACCCATATATGCTGATTGTAGGGCAGATGAGATCTGATGTGACATGTCACACAGCTAGAAATGTCCGATATTGGTTGGAAGAGCATGACCAAGACTTCCAAGTATTACTCTGGCCCCCTAATTCCCCACACTTGAACCCAATTGAGCCTCTGTGGGGCTACCTGGATGGTAGTGTCCACTCTATGGTCCTCCGCCATGCCCCCTCCAGCAGCTGTGGGATGCACTGCAGTCAGCATGGCTCTAGATACCTGTGACAACCTACCAGGACCATATGGAGTTAGCCCCAGCTTGTCTAGCTGCTGTCCCTGTTGCACACAGCAGTTACTCTAGATATTAGCTGCTGGTCATAATATCGTGGCTCAACTGTGTATAGAAAAATATATACATAAATTATTATAGTTATTATTATTATTATTATTATTTTTATTGTTAATATATTAATTCCATGGCATTATACATATGATAAGGGGTATACATACATAAGTACAATAAGCATGAATAAGACAAGACAAACTTGTACAGAACGAGAGATTAAGAAATCACAGTCATGTGAAATAAATGTACATCTACAGAAAATACTAAAGCACCATATCTGGTATAGTACATTAAGTGCCATTATAATCTTATCCGACAGGACTTCATATCATTTCTATAAATCTAAGAAAACAATCCCCTAAGAGTTCATGACTCGCAGGTTTACATCACAGCCGTGTGTTTGGTTTTCCCCGTTCCCACGGATGTCAATACAAATGTAAGATTTCTCACACTTTCCAACAATTAAGTTAATTTATCATGAAGGTGTACCCACTGCAGTATTGATACCCTTATGTAAAGTATAACTTTTCTTGTGAAACAGAGGCAAGGAGGCAAAGAGTTGATTTGGCCTCTATGGCAGCCACATAGCTCTTAGGACAGTGTGACAAAAAGGAGGATTCTTAAATTACTGTAGTCCTTTACTTTCTCCCTGCTGAAAGAGAAATATAGCTAAAATAACATCAAAATCATATTAATGAAGGAAATGACCAAGCTATATTTGTCTGTAAACTTGCTAGTTTTGATGAACTACAGTGATCACTGCAGCATTGGCAATGAGTCAAGCAGTGTGTATAAATATACTAACAGGAGTAGGGTAGAGAGTAAAAAAGGCAATTGTAATATGAAATAGCAGGCAGAAAAGGCGATTAAATAGGTTGTCCAGCTTTCTAAGTCTTCTTGGCTGACCAAACACACACACATCGCTGGGACTGTAGATTGAAGCATATTTACCTGCTACTCTGCCATTGCTGCACTTGGGTCCCTGTTTTTTAACATCCAGTGGGTGGGTCATGTGTCCCACCGCAGCCAATATCTGAGCATGTTGGAGGTGTGTCTCCCAAGTGGCACATGACCCAATGATATGCCTGTGAGTGGCAATGGCAGTGAAGGATTTAAGTAATAGGGTGCAACTAAGTATGCCTTCCTATGCAGCCCCAGCAGGGTGGGGGAGTCAACAAAAAAAACGTAAAAAGCTGGACAACCTATTTAAGTTTCTATAACCCCCCCCCCCCCCCCCCCCCCCCCCCTGCAAAATCTGAAACAGTGCAGGACTTCTGAACGCCGACAATTATGCCTCTGATAGTAGTGATAGATAGTAGAAACAGTGACCATGACTGGACTGCACATCCACTGTATCTGAAAGACAATGATATCAACTTCCTGTTAGTGAATTAGGGAGAAAATGTAAAATGGTGGATGTACCCTTTAATATGAATGTTCACTGCAAGTTTTGCCTTATCCTCAAAAGTCAGTTCCCAACCTCATTAACACTTGTGGATGACATCCCTACTGCCATTTTATAAACCTGGTAAAAAGGTTTCCCAGAAACAGGAGATCATTGTAATACCACAGGTGTGATCAACTCCCTATCATTGCCTATGGTTTCAGAATGAGATGAGATGTCTACTCTGTTCGGTCTTGCAGTGCATTAGTATTTAAAGTTTGAACCTTTTGCGTTATTCCAGTTCGTCATTGTTCTCCCAACCGGGCACACAGTGCCTACACGACTTAATCTGATTTTTGAGGTTACATGTAGCTAAAAAATGTTGCTTTCAATCTGGCCTTTATGCCCCTCCCACATGTCACAGATTGGAGCTAGGTGCTTGAAAATATTAACATCTGCAGATCTTAGCAACAATGGCGACTTCCTTGATTTGAATACCCTCATGGCTTGTTCTTCTTGGTGCTACAATTTCAATATCGAGAAGTGTAAGAAGCATTTTATCATGCATGTTGTCAATACTGAACATTAAGAACGAATCTCTGGGGAAAATATGACAACTCTGGACGGAGATGCAACCGGCGCTCGATACATCTTTACCTCACAGGCCTTTGATGAAAATTAGGAATGTGCTGAAGTCAGGGACACAGCATCGATGGTGGCCCACAGAAGAACCTCTTTTACTTCTGCAGGGTTTGCACTTGGCAGAAGCTTTAAATCATCTCATGAAAATATTTCACATAAGGAGAAGACATATTTTCGGAGAGGGCTCTGCACTCAAGATGAGACCTTTGTGTACACCATGGGTGTGAACGGAACTTTATGTCCATATACAGTTGCAAGAAAAAGTATGTAAACCATTTGGAATGATATGGATTTCTGCACAAATTGGTCATAAAATGTGATCTGATCTTCATCTAAGTCACAACAATAGACAATCACAGTCTGCTTAACTAATAACACACAAAGAATTACATGTCACCATGTTTTTATTGAACACACCATGTAAACATTCACAGTGCAGGTGGAAAAAGTATGTGGACCCTTGGATTTAATAACTGGTTGAAGCTCCTTTGGCAGCAATAACTTCAACCAAACGTTTCCTGTAGTTGCAGATCAGACGTGCACAACGGTCAGGGGTAATTTTGGACCATTCCTCTTTACAGAACTGTTTCAGTTCAGCAATATTCTTGGGATGTCTGGTGTGAATCGCTTTTTTGAGATCATGCCACAACATCTCAATTGGGTTGAGGTCAGGACTCTGACTGGGCCACTCCAGAAGGCGTATTTTCTTCTGTTTAAGCCATTCTGTTGTTGATTTACTTCTATGGTTTAGGTCGTTGTCCTGTTGCAACACCCATCTTCTGTTGAGCTTCAGCTGGTGGACAGATGGCCTTAAGTTCTCCTGCAAAATTTCTTGATAAACTTGGGAATTCATTTTTCCTTCTATGATAGCAATCCGTCCAGGCCCTGATGCAGAAAAGCAGCCCCAAACCATGATGCCCCCACCACCATACTTCACAGTTGGGATGAGGTTTTGATGTTGGTGTGCTATGCCACTTTTTCTCCACACATAGTGTTGTGTGTTTCTTCCAAACAACTCAACTTTGGTTTCATCTGTCCACAGAATATTTTGCCAGTACTGCTGTGGAACATCCAGGTGCTCTTGTGCAAACTGTAAACGTGCAGCAATGGGTTTTTTTTGGACAGCAGTGGCTTCCTCTGTGGTATCCTCCCATGAAATCCATTCTTGTTTAGTGTTTTACGTATCATAGATTCGCTAACAGGGACGTTAGCATATGCCAGAGACTTTTGTAAGTCTTTAGCTGACACTCTAGGATTCTTCTTCACCTCATTGAGCAGTCTGCGCTTTGCTCTTGCAGTCATCTTTACTGGACGGCCACTCCTAGGGAGAGTAGTAGCAGTGCTGAACTTTCTCCATTTATAGACAATTTGTCTTACCGTGGACTGATGAACAGCAAGGCTTTTGGAGATACTTTTATAACCCTTTCCAGCTTTATGCAAGTCAACAATTCTTAATCGTATGTCTTCTGAGAGCTCTTTTGTGCGAGGCATCATTCACATCAGGCAATGCTTCTTGTAAAAAGCAAACCCAGAACTGGTGTGTGTTTTTATAGGACAGGGCAGCTGTAACCAACACCTCCAATCTCATCTCATTGATTGGACTCCAGTTGGCTGACACCTCACTCCAATTAGCTCTTGGAGAGATCATTAGTCTAGGGGTTCATATACTTTTTCCACCTGCACTGTGAATGTTTACATGGTGTGTTCAATAAAAGCATGGTAACATTTAATTATTTATGTGTCATTAGGTTAAGCAGACTGTGATTGTCTATTGTTGTGACTTAGATGAAGATCAGATCACATTTTATGACCAATTTGTGCAGAAATCCATATCATTCCAAAGGGTTCACATACTTTTTCTTGCAACTGTATGTATAATGTTTCTTAGAGAAGAATTACAGCCTCAGAAAATAAATCTGATTCTTTGCATAGTACATAGCACAAGAGCTATGTGCCCAAATTTATTATGCCCTCTAGTTTGCTCCTATTAGTAGGAGTTATTGTCAATAATAGGGGTTTGCTGAGACCTCAGTTTAGGTTATCAGTATCTGATTGGTAGGGGTCGAACTCCTGACACCTCTGCAAATTAGCTGTTTAAAGAGACCAGGCACTCCAGTGATTGTTATGGTCTCTTGCTAGGCCGATGACATCACGTTCATTGGTCACGTGGCCTAGGCATAGCTCAGTCCCATTCAAGGGAATGGGGCTGAGCTCCAATACCAAGCACAGCCACCATCCAATAGACAGCGCTGTGCAGGTGCATAGCTAAAAGCTCATGGGCCCTGGTGCAAGAGTTCAGCTTGGGCCCCCGTCCCTCAGTGCTTGTTGGCAAGGGGCAGGGGAGAACATAGCCTTCCTGCTGCCTGAGGCAAACATTGAAATTGCATC
Source organism: Bufo gargarizans (assembly GCF_014858855.1). Taxonomy (NCBI): domain Eukaryota; kingdom Metazoa; phylum Chordata; class Amphibia; order Anura; family Bufonidae; genus Bufo; species Bufo gargarizans. The sequence goes on along the minus strand of NC_058080.1, from coordinate 756,359,221 downwards.
CCTTCATGCCAAATTCATAACCTAACCACTTCCCTCCAGCCAGAGGTGTAAATTGACCAGTATGCACTTTCTATAATGCCAGTGTCTTATGTGGCACAAGGGTCTTTGGGCCCCTCAGGCTCCTGGGACCGGTAGCGACTGCTACCTCTGCACCCCCTATAGCTACGCCCCTGTGCCGCTGTGTTTGATAAGCTGCTAAGAGGGTGCAACAGGCACCAAAGTCCTGCGGCCTCCTCAAACAGCTGATCAATGAGGTCTATAGCCAATTTGATATTAATGACCTATCCTAAGGATTGGTCATCAATATCAGAATCTCGGAAACCCCTTTAATGTGGCATAAAAGTTGCAAGGAAAGCACATCTATGGCTCTATGTGGTTACCAAGTGTTGGTATTATTTCAGTACTGTATGACAGTCTTATAATGTGGTAGTCTAGTATAATATTTGCGCATTGGTTGAACTATTTAACATTATTATTTAGACCACCATATGGCGCTGTTAAACTATACGACACATAACTGGCAATATTAATATATTGAGACCATATGGTATCGATATTCCTACACTATGTAAGAATACTGCATATGATCGGGATGGAGGGGATGCCAACAGAAGGTACCTGTCACGGCAAGTGGGGATAAGAGGAACACCAAGTAAATAAACAACAACAGGTAAACATACTAGGCCCCAAAGCTAGGGAGGAGGGAATGGTAACCTCCTAACAATCCCTGAGCCTCTCCCGGACTGCTGACAGTATGAGCAAGATGGTTACCGAACTCATACGCTGGAACCTAAGCCCTGCTGACACTGTAGCAAAACCCTAACTTAGGGAGAGGGGAATGAGACAGCCGGTACCTTCCACCGTGAAGGGACCAGCGTCTCCCTGAGACCTAGCAGCAACACACGCACAAAGGAGAAAAAATATAGACTTAGCTTGAGACGAGCGGGAAGTAGAGGATCCACAAACAACCAGTATAGAACTCCAGAAGGAAAATATCAACCGCAAAGTCAGCAGTAAGAGGAGGACTTAAATAGAGTCTCTAAAACAGCTAACGAGCAGAACCTGTGGAGATGTGGGATCCAGCCCACAACAACAAACATAAAGGAAACACAGAAAGACCTGTCAGATAGACTCACATGCTGCAAGTCTATCCAATCTTCTCAGATCTCTCACAGGGCAGGCAGTGACAGTACCACAGGGAGCACCATCCAAACTAAGCCCAGTACACAGTGGGAAACTCTCGTTCTAGCTCATGCATTAACTTATATCACATATCGCCCGGGGCTCTATTAATTAACATTGTTACTATTTCTGCTTCATTGTATCACTTTGAACAGTCTGACAATCCACACTCAGACAACGCTGTGTCAGCACTGCCAGGGACATCAGATTTCTCATAGAATTGCATTCCATTCCTGGGAGGGCAGAATCCTGCATTAATCACGTCTATACATATTGGAACTTGCAACGACTCATCAAATAAAGGAGGACGATACTCCCACCAGTAGACGGAACTACTCTGTTAGCCTAGCTAAACAAACAGGCGTCAGGTTGATGGGGCTATAATGGCCGTGTATTTAGGTGAGGAGATAGAATGTGGCCTGTTTCCCACACTCCACTAATGGATGGGCTGGGAGCAATGTATATAGCATCCTATATGGAAGCTACTTAGAAGTCGCATAGACCGGACGCTTCTAACCAGGAGTGAATTCAAAAAACAGAACTCATACCTGTCCTTTATGTTTTCTCAGTTTTTTTGATCCATTCAGAAACCAGACCATGTGGTTGTCCTCTAAGGATCTGAATGACTCTGACAAGGACCAAATTGTGATGTGTAGATGATGGGATCAGATTATCTCCAGAATGGCCGGTCTTGTTGGGTGTTCCTAGAATATATTGGTTAGTATCTACCAAAAGTGGAGGACAACTGGTAAATCAATGACAGGTTGATGGAAACCCAAGGCTCATTAATGTATGTGAAGGTGAAGGCTAGCCCAATCACACAGAAGAGCTACTGTAAAGCAAATTCCTGACGTTACTGCTGGTGAGGTTAGAAAGGTGTCAGTTGCCATACAGTGTCAGTCCACCAGTGAACGTGTACAATGGACATATCATCATCAGAACTGGACCATGGAGCAATGGAAAAAGGCAGCCTGGTCAGATGAGTCAGGTTACATCATGTGGATGGCCGGTTGCATGTGCATCAGTTACTTGGAGAAGAAATGGCACCCGGTGAACTATGTGAAGAAAGCAGATTTGTCTGATGAATCACATTCCTTGATTCCTAGTTGGCAATCTGATCATTATCATGTTGTGGAACTATTTCTGCACTTTTAGTAAGTATGTGGTGGCTGCAAATATGACCTGAAGGTTTTTCAGGTTTGTCTGCCATTAAAGTGAATGGGGCCCACCACAAACGCGCGGTCCGTGAAACGTCCCGGCCGATGTTCGTCCATCACTACTCATTACATCATCCCAGTCAGCCAATCACAGAGCTATTAATATGACTGTCTACTTCACCACCCTAACCCACCAGAGATGTCATCATTAACTCCTTAATTACCCTAAACCACTAGGGATTTTATCATGAACTCCTTTACTACCCTTGACCACCAAATAAATTATCATTAAATCCTTCACTATGTTAGACCACCAAGGATGTTGCCATTAACCATGAGAGATATTACCATTGACTCTTTTATTACCCAGTGCCACCATGGATATTATCATTAACTCTTTCACTACCCTAGACCAAAATAGATTTCATTAACCACTTCAGTACATTACCCAACTGAGGATATTTGTATTAACTCCTTTGCTATCCTAGGCCACTAGGGATGTTATCATTAATCTGTATACTTCTTTAGCTACCAAGAAGGTTACTATTAACATTTTTGCTGGCATAGACACCAAGCTGTGGTTGTGTTGGTAAAAGGTGGCCCAAGCAAAGGTTCTGCACAGGGGCCCTTATTTATCAATGGCTACCCATGGTCATCGTATTGTTCCTACTTTTTCCATTTGTAGATTCTTCATTCTTCTAACTTCAGCTTTAAGCCAAAGGCTAATAAGATAATCTGGCACATAAACAGCAGAATGTAGCACATAAACAGCAATTAACAGCACATAAACAGATAATGTAGCACATAAACATAAATCAATTTATTGTAATATCACCATACAAATAACAAATTACAAAATGGTAGAAATATATACAGTACAGACCAAAAGTTTGGACACACCTTCTCATTCAAAGAGTTTTCTTTATTTTCATGACTATGAAAATTGGAGATTTACACTGAAGGCATCAAAACTATGAATTAACACATGTGGAATTAGATACATAACAAAAAAGTGTGAAACAACTGAAAATATGTCATATTCTAGGTTCTTCAAAGTAGCCACCTTTTGTTTTGATTACTGCTTTGCACACTCTTGGCATTCTCTTGTTGAGCTTCAAGAGGTAGTCACCTGAAATGGTTTTCACTTCACAGGTGTGCCCTGTCAGGTTTAATAAGTGGGATTTCTTGCCTTATAAATGGGGCTGGGACCATCAGCTGCGTTGTGGAGAAGTCAGGTGGATACACAGCTGATAGTCCTACTGAATAGACTGTTAGAATTTGTATTATGGCAAGAAAAAAGAAGCTAAGTAAAGAAAAACAAGTGGTCATCATTACTTTAAGAAATGAAGGTCAGTCAGTCCGAAAACTTTGAAAGAGTCCCCAAGTGCAGTCACAAAAACCATCAACCGCTACAAAGAAACTGTCTCACATGCGGACCGCCCCAGGAAAGGAAGACCAAGAGTCACCTCTGCTGCGGAGGATAAGTTCATCCGAGTCACCAGCCTCAGAAATCGCAGGTTAACAGCAGCTCAGATTAGAGACCAGGTCAATGCCACACAGAGTTCTAGCAGCAGACACATCTCTAGAACAACTGTTAAGAGGAGACTGTGTGAATCAGGCCTTCATGGTAGAATATCTGCTAGGAAACCACTGCTAAGGACAGGCAACAAGCAGAAGAGACTTGTTTGGGCTAAAGAACACAAGGAATGGACATTAGACCAGTGGAAATCTGTGCTTTGGTCTGATGAGTCCAAATTTGAGATCTTTGGTTCCAACCACCGTGTCTTTGTGCGACGCAGAAAAGGTGAACGGATCGTCTCTACATGCCTGGTTCCCACCGTGAAGCATGGAGGAGGAGGTGTGATGGTGTGGGGGTGCTTTGCTGGTGACACTGTTGGGGATTTATTCAAAATTGAAGGCATACTGAACCAGCATGGCTACCACAGCATCTTGCAGAGGCATGCTATTCCATCCGGTTTGCGTTTAGTTGGACCATCATTTATTTTTCAACAGGACAATGACCCCAAACACACCTCCAGGCTGTGTAAGTGCTATTTGACCATGAAGGAGAGTGATGGGGTGCTGCGCCAGATGACCTGGCCTCCACAGTCACCGGACCTGAACCCAATCGAGATGGTTTTGGGTGAGCTGGACCGCAGAGTGAAGGCAAAAGGGCCAACAAGTGCTAAGCATCTCTGGGAACTCCTTCAAGACTGTTGGAAGACCATTTCAGGTGACTACCTCTTGAAGCTCATCAAGAGAATGCCAAGAGTGTGCAAAGCAGTAATTAAAGCAAAAGGTGGCTACTTTGAAGAACCTAGAATATGACATATTTTCTGTTGTTTTACACTTTTTTGTTATGTATCTAATTCCACATGTGTTAATTCATAGTTTTGATGCCTTCAGTGTAAATCTACAATTTTCATAGTCAGGAAAATAAAGAAAACTCTTTGAATGAGAAGGTGTGTCCAAACTTTTGGTCTGTACTGTATATATATCTAAAAGTAAAAATATATGATAAAAACACAAATATCCCACTATTGATATCTAAAAGTCTCGATCAAAAGTGAGCAATCACCAGCAAGATGACAGCCTATATGGGACGTTAAATTTGCAGATGTAGTTATATCAGGCCATTTATGTATTTCGTGTACACACTATTGTTGTTCCTCTTGAATCACTGGCGCTTTGATATTCCAGTGGGGAAGAGCAAAAATAAATATATAAACCTTTTGACTGTTCAACCACACAGTTGCGCTATAGTGGTTGTTTTTTATTATTATTCACTGTTAAGGAGCAAGGCTGAAGCTCAGGTGTGGCGTCCCACGTGTTGTCCGGGTACTGTTCAGAAGCGTGACCCGATATGGGTTTTTGCGTCCTCCTGATACACAGCACCAATATGCCTTACCTCAGTGGCTGTGAGTATCTGTTCATTGCACTACTTTCGTGTGGTGCAGGTAACCCCAGTAAGTGTCCCACATGTTCTGTGGACTAATATCCAGCGGAAGGTCTATTCGGTGTCCCACGTGTGAGGTACTCTGCCTTGGAGAAGCCGATAAAGTATGCTCTTTACCTCTTTCTTATTCGGATGGTGACTATATCGTCTTAGAAGCGCTCCTTTAGTCACTGTTGTTATAGTTCCATATTGGGGTACTTATACATAGGGTTTCCGACAATACGCTTTTCGGAGCTTTAAACGCGCTCCTTCTTCAGTGGCTAACTTCTCTGTTATTATTCTTACCCTTTAATAATGTGTCTCTGAATGTCCTTAGGGTTAACCTGAAAAGATGGAACATATCTTCCAATCCATATTTTGCTATTCATATTATTTGTATAATGGTAGACGTTCTCCATTCATCTATATCCCATACGTTTCTTATGCGGTTGTTTGTCATATCCTAAAATGATACTCACAAATGGGGAATGGTCTTAATTTTTATAATATATTACCCAGAATATTTTGTAACATACATCTGTAAGAACCCCGTTCTAGTTATATCTTATAGCAAATAGCTTATCAATCTTATAATACATCATAAAATAAAAATAGATGTAAACATTTTTACAGCTTTAGAGTACGGTTTTTATGATTTTTTTTTTGTGATTTTATTATATTCATGTTCTTTTCTACACAATCAATAATTATGTGGTTCCAATTTTAGTTTTCATTATTTTTATTACCCATTGTGTACATAATAGAATAGTGAAATAGAATAACGATTTTTTTTTTTTTTTTTATACCAGCTCCGTTCAGTTCCTAAAAGTCACCTGGAAGAAAAAGAAAGAAAAAAGGAACAGATTGAACAAAGAAAAATTAAAAAGACAGATTTGTACATATTGGGTTGTAAAAGTAATGAAAACTAAAACCAGAATCATGTAATTATTGACTGAGCACAAAAGAACATAAGTATAATAAAACTGCAAAAAAAACGCATAAAAAACGCATATTAAAGAAATAAAAAAGTTTTTTTCCTATTTTATTACTTGATTATTCTATTGTGTACATGTTGGGTAGTAAAAGTAATGAAAATTAAAACTAGAATCATGTAATTACTGATTGTGCAGAAAGGAATACAAGTATAATAACATTGCAAAAAAAACACATAAAAATCGCATACTAAAGAAATAAAAAATCTTTATTCTATTTCACTATTCTATTATGTACACAATGGGTAATAAAAATAATGAAAACTAAAATTGAAACCGCATAATTATTCATTGTGTAGAAAAGAACATGAATATAATAAAATCTCAAAAAAAAAGCATAAAAACCACCCTCTAAAGCAATAAATGTAAAATTTTCCAATTCTATTCTATTTTTATTTTATGATGTATTATAAGATTGATAAGCTATTTGTTATAAGATATAACTAGAACAGGGTTCTTACAGATGTATGTTACAAAGTATTAAGGGTAATATATAATAAAAATTAAGCCCATTCCCCATTTGTGAGTATAATTTTAGGATATGACAAACAACCGCATACGAAACGTATGGGATATAGATGAATGTAGAACGTCTACAATTATACAAATAATATGAATAGCAAAATATGGATTGGACGATCCGTTCGCCACTGAAGAAGGAGCGTGTTTAAAGCTCCAAAACACGTATGGTCGGAAACTCTATGTTTAAGTACCCCCATATGGAACTATAACAACAGTGACTAATGGAGCGCTCCTAAGATGATATAGTCACTAGTGTAGATCACTAATATTCTAATCACAAATTTTCCAAATACAAGGCAGATTCTGCTCATTTGCATGTCTTTCCCATATGCCCATGTTTATGCAAATGAGTTTACATGACAAAACTGTATAGAAAGGGTATTGGATATTATGTTAGGACAATCAGCAAACTTTTTGTCACCCCAATGATAATGATCTAGGTGTGCAGGTCCACCCAAGCCATTCAGCAGATATGAACCAACTTTGAGGATTACTGGCTCTCAGTCAGATGAGAGCTGGTTTGGAATGTCTCATAGTGCACAAGGCTGCCATTGTAAGGTATGCTGGCTGTTATCTGTCTCATGGATAGATTGTTGGCTTGCACCTACCCAGCTTTTGGAATATAGCCTTTGTGTGGTTGTCTATTGTATGTCATAGGAAATGGGAGTCCAAGATACATCCAGACATCCTCCTAATGCTGTTTCAAAACTATTTTGGTGGGGTTTCCATCAATTTTTTACTTTCTTTTCTCTTCGGAGCAGGGGGTGCCTGGGGTTCTCCCATTGACTTCCATTAAGCTCGGTAGAGCTCACGAGCATACCGATGTCTTCGGCCAGAGCACATGAGCACTTTGGTGCTCGATCAACACTAATGGTGATATTACAATTATAGGAATAAAATGCTTATCTAGAGTGATCCTAGATCCTGTGTGCTGATCTTTTCAAGTAGATACATTTTGATATACAGTGACTGGGTGAGTCATTACGATCAGTGCACTGGTTCCATATTGGAGAACAGGTAGAGCCACGTTGTTATCTATCAAGATATTTTAGCAATTCATTTATCATTAATTACTGGCAATGAAAAGTCAGAACTAAAGCTCCACAAGGGCCAATTACGGAGAAGGAGCTTGCAGAAAGCCTGGCCATTTACAATCATAGGTCAAAAAAAACTATGTTTTTGCAATTTTTCCATTTTTTTCCATGACAGTTTGGTTTGTGTTTCTTATAATTATATGTGATGCTGGTCATTACTTCATATGTACATACATCACAGTAACTGCTGAGCTCAATGCATTCAAAAAGTTTATTACTCTCTCCATATTATACGCTTCAGGTCTGGGTCATTTTGGGTCTCCAAGTCCAGGCTCTTTAGCTGTTTTCATACAAGTTAAGGAAATAACTAGAACTTTAACTATAAATGAACTAAGTTTTGGAAAATTAGCTTTGTGACTAATTACTTTGTCACAAAGCGCATTTTTTTGTAAGTAGTGTGTGCAATGACAGGGAGCTGTGATAGCGCCGCCCCCGTCATTTTACCCCTCAGATGCTGCGTTCATACATGATCAGGGCATCTGAGAGTAAAAACTGTGTAAAATTGACAGAAAAAAATGAAATCATACTTACCTCCTCCATTTGCTCACGACGGGCCGGCCGCCACCATCTTGCTTGAAAATCCGGTACGAAATCTTGCGCGGCCTGAGATGACATCATCACGCCGACACAGGATTTTGGCAGAGATCTTCAATCAAGATGGCAGTGGCCGGCCCTTCGCGAGCAAATGGAGGAGGTAAGTATGGGGTTTTGAGAGGAAATTCCACTCGTTGTATTCGATTCGCTCACCACTATTTATGGTGTTTTTTTCATGACCAATGCTTAGTTTATTTCTTTATCACTTTTAAAATCAATTTAGTTTTTTTTTATAATTTTAATGCTTACAGTTTGAAAAACATGATAAAAATTTGCTTGTTTTACATTATTGTTAATTTTCCGGTAATCATGTGCCTAAACTAGACTCTTATTTGTGTTCTTCAACATCTTTATTTTGATATACAGTACAGACCAAAAGTTTGGACACACCTTCTCATTCAAAGAGTTTTCTTTATTTTCATGACTATGAAAATTGGGGATTCACACTGAAGGCATCAAAACTATGAATTAACACATGTGGAATTAGATACATAACAAAAAAGTGTGAAACAACTGAAAATATGTCATATTCTAGGTTCTTCAAAGTAGCCACCTTTTGCTTTGATTACTGCTTTGCACACTCTTGGCATTCTCTTGATGAGCTTCAAGAGGTAGTCACCTGAAATGGTCTTCCAACAGTCTTGAAGGAGTTCCCAGAGATGCTTAGCACTTGTTGGCCCTTTTGCCTTCACTCAGCGGTCCAGCTCACCCCAAACCATCTCGATTGGGTTCAGGTCCGGTGACTGTGGAGGCCAGGTCATCTGGCGCAGCACCCCATCACTCTGCTTCATGGTCAAATAGCTCTTACACAGCCTGGAGGTGTTTTTGGGGTCATTGTCCTGTTGACAAATAAATGATGGTCCAACTAAACGCAAACCGGATGGAATAGCATGCCACTGCAAGATGCTGTGGTAGCCATGCTGGTTCAGTATGCCTTCAGTTTTGAATAAATCCCCAACAGTGTCACCAGCAAAGCACCCCCACACCATCACACCTCCTCCTCCATGCTTCACGGTGGGAACCAGGCATGTAGAGTCGATCCGTTCACCTTTTCTGCGTCGCACAAAGACACGGTGGTTGGAACCAAAGATCTCAAATTTGGACTCATCAGACCAAAGCACAGATTTCCACTGGTCTAATGTCCATTCTTTGTGTTCTTTAGCCCAAACAAGTCTCTTCTGCTTGTTGCCTGTCCTTAGCAGTGGTTTCCTAGCAGATATTCTACCATGAAGGCCTGATTCACACAGTCTCCTCTTAACAGTTGTTCTAGAGATGTGTCTGCTGCTAGAACTCTGTGTGGCATTGACCTGGTCTCTAATCTGAGCTGCTGTTAACCTGCGATTTCTGAGGCTGGTGACTCGGATGAACTTATCCTCCCCAGCAGAGGTGACTCTTGGTCTTCCTTTCCTGGGGCGGTCCGCATGTGAGCCAGTTTCTTTGTAGCGCTTGATGGTTTTTGTGACTGCACTTGGGGACACTTTCAAAGTTTTCCCAATTTTTCGGACTGACTGACCTTCATTTCTTAAAGTAATGATGGCCACTCGTTTTTCTTTACTTAGCTGCTTTTTTCTTGCCATAATACAAATTCTAACAGTCTATTCAGTAGGACTATCAGCTGTGTATCCACCTGACTTCTCCACAAAGCAACTGATGGTCCCAACCCCATTTATAAGGCAAGAAATTCCACTTATTAAACCTGACAGGGCACACCTGTGAAGTGAAAACCATTTCAGGTGACTACCTCTTGAAGCTCATCAAGAGAATGCCAAGAGTGTGCAAAGCAGTAATCAAAGCAAAAGGTGGCTACTTTGAAGAACCTAGAATATGACATATTTTCAGTTGTTTCACACTGTTATGTATATAATTCCACATGTGTTAATTCATAGTTTTGATGCCTTCAGTGTGAATCTACAATTTTCATAGTCATGAAAATAAAGAAAACTCTTTGAATGAGAAGGTGTGTCCAAACTTTTGGTCTGTACTGTATGATGCGTCTATTTTAGAGTAATTAGGTTAGGACTGGTGTTACAATGTTTGGTCGGGGGGCCATTTTTTAGGAGGTATTTTATGTGTATTTTTATTTAATATCTGTCACCGCCAGACATCTGAGAAGCTCTGACAGACGTTCTTCAGAACCTCCTGCTTGAGGTTCTTTTGTTTTGCTTTCGTTTTGTCATCTCGTTTCCCTCTCTCAGCTGTCATCTAGTTGCACTGATTGCATCCTTTTAAATCCCCTCCCATACTCCATCACTTTGCAGTTTATACAACTTCCTGGAGTGTGTGCATGCTGGATGCTACAACTGATGCTTCTACAGATAAGTCTGTTCATTTATTTGTGTTTTCCTGTTTGCTTGATCCTAGGTGACCCTGACTCCCTCCGTATTAAGTGTAGGGAGCCGGTGGCTGTGTCCCCTCACTATTATAGGGTGTTCAGGTGTCATACAGTCGAGGAACGAGGGTATGCAATTATCTACCATAGAGATTTTTGCATAGGTTGAGCAGTAAGGGAGAGAGCTAGGGCTGTTACAGGGCTTACCCTTTGGTTCCTTAGTTTTGGATCAAGTCAGTCGGATCTTCATTTGTGTCTTCTAGTTTTCTGTAACACCTTCCGTGACAATATCATTAGTTAATTATTTATTAATGATGGTTAAGATTATTAAGATTGAATATTAAAGGGTTGTCTCACTTCAGCCAGTGGCATTTATCATGTAGAGAAAGTAAATACAAGCACTTAATAATGTATTGTGATTGTCCATATTGCCTCCTTTGCTGGCTAGATAAATTTTTTCATCATATTATACTCTACTCATTTCCATGGTTACGACCACCCAGCAACCTATTAGACAAATATAGAGGACAAATAGACATTGATTTTCAAAATATACTAGCAGAAGGACCCAACTTTGCACGGATATATTTAATTTAATGTTTGTGTGTCGTTAAAAGATATCTACAGTATCCCCTATAACAGTGACGTCTACAGTACCCCACCCCCTTAACAGTGACCTCCACAGCCCCCCACCCCTTAACACTGAGCCCCCCCCCCCCCACAGTGCCCGCCTCCTTAAAAAGGGATCTCCACAGCAGCCCATCCCCTTAACTTTGACCTTCACAGCAGTCTGCCCCTTTAACAGTGAGTTCCACAGCACCCCACCCACTTGACAGTGACCTCCACAGGGGCCCATCCCCTTAACAGTGATCTCTACAGCACCAGCCCCTTAACACTGACCATAGGTTACAGTCTCCTTAACTGTGACCTCCACCATTTCCAGCCCCCTTAACAGAGACCTCCACAGCGACTGCCCCTTTAACAGTGACTGCCACAGTACCCCACTCCCTTAGCAGTGATCTCCAGTGTCGCCCGCTGCCTTAACACTGACCTCTCAGTGCCTGGCTGCCCCTTTAATAGTGGCCTTCACAGCCCCCTCCTCTCTTAACAGTGTCCTCTACAGTTCCCACCCCTTTAACAGTGACCTCTACAGCGCCTGCCTCCTTAGCAGTAACATCCACAGCGCCCTCCCCTTTAACAGTGACCTCCACAGTGGCCGCCCCTTTTTATTAGTGACCTCCACAGTACCCCATCTCCTTAACAGTGATTTCCACATTAACCCGCCCCTTAACAGTCACTTCCACAGCAGATGCCCCTTTATTAGTGACCTCCACAGTCCCCTGTCCCCTTAACAGTAACCTCCACAGCGCCCGCCCCTTTAACAGTGACCTCCACAGCAGCCGGCCCTTTATTTGTGACCTCCACAGTACCCCGTCTCGTTAACAGTGATTTCCACAATAACCCGCCCCCTTAACAGTGACCTCCACAGAGCTCCGTTCCCTTAAAATGTAACCGCCACAAAATCCCCCCCTTACCTCTACAGCACCTCGCCCCTTAACACTGACCTCCATAGCGGACCATCCCCTTAACTGTGACCTTCACCATTCCCTGCCCCCTTAACAGAGACCTCCACAGTGCCCGCCCCTTTAACAGTGACCTCCACAGCATCCCGCCCCCTTAACAGTGACCTCCACAGCGGCCTGCCCCTTTATTAGTGACCTCCACAGTACCACATCTCCTTAACAGTGATCCCACAACACCCGGCCCCCTTAACAGTGGCCTCTACAGCAATCTGCCCCTTAACAATGACCTCCATAGCGGATCGTCCCCTTAACACTGACCTCCACAGCACCCTGCCCGCTTAACTGTGACCTCCACAGCATCCACTCCCTTAACAGTGTCATCCACAGCGCCCTGCCCCTTTAAAGCTGACCTACAGCAGTGAAGAAAAATGGCTGGGTTGTTATGGAAACCTGGTGTAAAACTGTGTGTATGTGGAGACTAAGGGCCTGCAAGTTTCTATTGGCTGATAAGGGTCATGTGACTGTGTGTATGGCAATTGGGATATGAGGAGAAAGACCTGAAGGCTTCTATTGGCTAATGTAGGCCATGTGATGGTGCCATATTTGCATTTTTTGGGGAATATCTCAGGAAAAGTACATGCTAGAGAGCTGAGACCTGGTCTAAAACCTTTCCGGAAACCTGATGTACCTGTGTGCCAAATTTCGTGATTTCAAATGCGACGGTGCGGATTCCTTTAGTGGACATACATACATACAGTCAGCTTTATATAATATATATATATATATATATATATATACAGTATATACTCATGTATAGGCTTCCATTAATATCCTGCCATAGGGTGAGTACACAGCATACACCTCAAAGCTCGGATTCAACTAAAGTTATTTTTGTATTGCGGAAGAATAATAAAAGATACACAGAGAGTCATCATTCTCCCATTAACATTCCTGTGTCCTCTCACGTGTGAAATCTACCATTATACAAATATGAAGAAGAGATTCTTTTTTTTTTTAGATAGAAAAAACATTCCTGATGCTTTTTGTTGCCTTATTACATCCTGATGACTGTGACCGCGGGACTTTCCAGTAATATAATTAACTAAATTTTTTTTTTTTAAGTTACATATTCAGATATTATTACAAATAACCTTACAACTTAATTTAAAGTGAACATAACATTTCATCTTGTAGGGATTTCCCAAATGGTAGCCTTCGGATAAATACACAGTAGCCTTTTAATGGTGGAAATCAAAGTACGGTAATAAATGTCTTTTATTGTTGGCACACCACAATTCAACAGGCGGCAGTGATCAGCTTACTTCAGCCAACACTTAAAGAACAACAATTCAGTCTTGAATTTGAACAAATCACATAGGAAGGATTAGGGCACAGTACCGTACTCCCCACGGAGTGGATGGGGACCTTGCTTTGTCCTTTGTCTCTCGGCAGAGACCCTCCGGTTTTCACTCGGCTCCAAAAACACACAGCTGCACAGAGCTCCACCATCAGCCAGGTAATCACACCCCTGACCCTGCTGGCTGACTTTTTGTAAGCCAGTCAAAACCCGGCCTGGACCATAGGGAGTAGCCACCCGGCCAGCACTATGGCTACTCCCAATAAGAGCCGCCCCGGATTAGCTTTTCACAGCAATGCTAACTACCAAAGTGTCCATCTGCAACTGCTGCGGACATATGCACTACTGGCTCCTACTTCACCGAGGCCAGGAACCTCGGTGTCACATATCTTCCATCTATGATGGTCCTTTGGGCCTTTCTACATACCCCCCCCCCCTGCCCAAAGCCGGGGGTCTGGGCAACTCCAGCAAACATGCAGTGTACTCTGGACAGGGCATCCACGTTTCCTTGTAGCCTGCCCGGCCTATGCTCTACCAAAAACCTAAAGTCCTGCTGTAGGGCTAGAAACCAACGGGTGACACGAGCATTCTTACCCTTTTTCTCTCTTAACCATTGCAGAGGGGCATGATCCAAGACCAGTGTAAATCTCCGTCCCAGGAGGTAGTATCGGAGACAATCAAGGGCCCACTTAAAGGCCAAGCATTCCCTTTCAATTATAGAGTAATTCTGCTCTTTCTGCTGAGGTAACACCCGGGATGTTCCTCCTCATTTATGACTTGAAACATTACTGCCCCATGGCCTACTTCTGATGCATCTGTCTGAACAATAAATTCCCGGGAGAAGTCAGGGGCTACCAAGATGGGCTGTCTACAGAAGGTGGACTTAAGTTTTTGGAAGGCCTCTTCAGCCTCCGGAGACCACTGGATCACAACAGACTTCTCCCCTTTTGTAAGGTTGGTCAGGGGTACTGCTAGTTCTGCAAACTTAGGAACAAACCTCCTGTAGTATCCCACAATACCGAGAAAGGCTTTGACCTATTTCTTGGTAAGTGGGCGGGGCCATTTTTGGATAGCTTGCACTTTAGTTATTTGGGGTTTTATTATTCCCCTTCCTACGATATATCCCAAGTATTGAGCCTCTTCCAACCCCATGGCACACTTACTTGGATTTATAGTGAATCCGGCCTTTCGTAGCACATCTAGGATGCTCTGAACTTTACTGAGGTGATTCTCCCAATCTTGACTAAAGATCACTATATCATCCAAGTAAGCGGCCATATATTCCCGGTGTGGGCGTAAGATTTGGTCCATAGCTCTCTGGAAGGTGGCGGGGGCCCCTTGCAAACCAAACGGCATCCTAACGTACTGGAAGGACCCTTCCGGTGTAGAAAACACAGTTTTTTCCCTAGCTTCTCTCGACAACGGAATTTGCCAGTATCCCTTTGTAAGATCCAGGGTCGTTATGTATCGAGCTGGCCATAGTCTCTAAATGAGCTCATCCACCCGGGGCATGGGATAAGCATCTACTTTGGACACCTCGTTTAATTTGCGGTAGTCATTAAAAAACTGCCATTCTCCATTGGGCTTCGGGACTAGCACTATGGGACTAGACCACCCACTTTTTGATTCCTCAATTACCCCTAGTTTTAACATTCTCTGGACCTCTTTGGAAACTATCTCCCTTCGGGCCTCGGGTATCCTGTACGGTTTTAAATTTACTCGCGCCTGAGGGTCCGTTAGAATCTCATGTTTCACAACCTTGGTTAAGCCAGGGGTTTCTGTAAACAAGTCCCTATTCTGCTGTAACACAAGCTGGCATTGGTATTTTTGGGAAGGGGACAGGGTTTCGGCAATTTTTACACTGTCGATAGTGGCGTCTGGTTGGGTCAACAGACATGGGCTCTCAGGAGGGTCCCTATCCTTCCATGGTTTGAGCAAGTTGATGTGGTAGATTTGATAGGGCTTTCTCCTACCTGGCTGATGTACCCGGTAGTTAACTTCGCCCACCCTCTCAGTTATCTAATAGGGCCCTTGCCACTTGGCCAGGAACTTGCTCTCCACTGTGGGGACTAAGACTAAAACCTGGTCTCCTGGACTGAACTGTCTAAGACGGGCCGTCCTGTTGTATACACTCACCTAAAGAATTATTAGGAACACCTGTTCTATTTCTCATTAATGCGATTTTCTAGTCAACCAATCACATGGCAGTTGCTTCAATGCATGTAGGGTTGTGGTCCTGGTCAAGACAATCTCCTGAACTCCAAACTGAATGTCAGAATGGGAAAGAAAGGTGATTTAAGCAATTTTCAGCGTGGCATGGTTGTTGGTGCCAGACGGGCCGGTCTGAGTATTTGACAATCTGCTCAGTTACTGGGATTTTCACGCACAACCATTTCTAGGGTTTACAAAGAATGGTGTGAAAAGGGAAAAACATCCAGTATGCGGCAGTCCTGTGGGCGAAAATGCCTTGTTGATGCTAGAGGTCAGAGGAGAATGGGCCGATTGATTCAAGCTGATAGAAGAGCAACGTTGACTGAAATAACCTTAGTGCTAATTGGCCATCGTTTAAATGCCACGGGCTACCTGAGCATTGTTTCTGACCATGTCCATCCCTTCATGACCACCATGTACCCATCCTCTGATGGCTACTTCCAGCAGGATAATGCACCATGTCACAAAGCTTGAATCATTTCAAATTGGTTTCTTGAACATGACAATGAGTTCACTGTACTAAAATGGCCCCCACAGTCACCAGATCTCAACCCAATAGAGCATCTTTGGGATGTTGTGGAACGGGAGCTTCGTGCCCTGGATGTGCATCCCTCAAATCTCCATCAACTGCAAAATGCTATCCTATCAGTAAGGGCCAACATTTCGAAAGAATGCTATCAGCACCTTGTTGAATTAATGCCACGTAGCATTAAGGCAGTTCTGAAGGCAAAAGGGGGTCCAACACCGTATTAGTATGGTGTTCCTAATAATTCTTTAGGTGAGTGTATGTTCGCTTGCGCCTCCTGTGCCTGGAGCATATGCACTTTCACAATAGGTATTATTTAAGCTATTCGTTCCTGCAATGTAGTAACATGTTCAATGACACTTTTGTAAGGTGTGATCTTACTCTCCCAGGTCTCCTTAGCGATATCTAACAGGCCTTGTGGATGCCTTCCATACAACAACTCAAAAGGTGAGAAACCTGTTGACACTTGGGGTACCTCTCTGATTGATACGGCAACAGGCAATCCCAATCTCGACCATCTTTCTCGACCACTTTTTTCAACATGGCCTTCAAAGTTTTATTGAAGCGTTCCACCAGGCCATCTGTCTGTGGGTGGTACACTGAGGTACGCAACTTTTAATACTTTACAGAGATCCTGCATGACCCTGGACATGAACGGGGTCCCCTGGTCAGTCAGGATCTCCTTGGGCAGCCCTGTTCTGGAGAAAATCTGGAACAGTTCTCTGGCTATAACTTTAGAGGTAGCTTTCCTCAAGGGCACCGGCTCAGGGTATCGGGTAGCATAATCCATTACCACTAATATATGTTGGTCCCCCTTGCAGATTTTACTAAAGGCCCGACCTAATCCATCGCAATTCTCTCGAATGGTATCTCGATAATTGGTAATGGTATTAGAGGGCTGCGGAAGTTTGCTACTGGAGAGGTTACTTGGCACGTAGGGCAGGATTGGCAGTAATCCTTAATTGCTCTGTAACACCCGGGCCAATAAAACCTCTGCAAAACCCTTTTAAGGGTTTTATCAGCCCCTAAGTGTCCCCCTAATACATGGCTATAGTTTCGGAACCACGAGCTGTTCCACTAATTCTTCCTGGATTTTAGGCACCCAGTACAACAAGTTTTTATTCATTGCAAAGTGAGGGTATCTTTCGTCTGCCCCTGGCTCTTGAGGTGACCCATTGACTACCCCCACTTTGTTTAAGGCCCCTTTTAAAGTCTCATCTCGGAACTGAGCAGTCCCAAAGTTTCCACGAGACACCTCTAAATAGGGACCATCTCCTCAAGGGCAGACTCCTCCTCATTCTGCCATACCATGGCCGAGAACGGAAAGTCAGGGACCATCTCAGGGTCATGGAGAACGGGGCTATCTGCGGCCCCAGGGCGTTGTTGTGGTACTGCCTTGGCCCACAGGTCCCAGAACACAGGACAGTCTCGGCCAATAATCATCTCGTGCATCAACCCCTGCACGACCCCTACCTGGTGGTATACCGTACCCTCTTCTGTTTTTAAGGTGACCTGGGCTATTGGGTAGACCTTTGTATCACCATGAATGCAGATGACTCCCAAGGTCTTCCCAGGAACAAACTTATAAGGAATACGGGCCGTTAGGAGCGTGACCAGGCTCCCCGAGTCCAGAAGTCCCGTTGTGGGGTTGCCATTCACATTAATTGTACAAAAAGGGAGTCCTCCCTCAACATTAGGAACCGCACTACACGCAAACATTGAGGTTTGTCTCCCCAGGAACAGTCCATTTGTTCTGGGCTGATGGGACATTGGGCTGCCATATGTCCCAGGCCATGGCACCTCCATCAGATGACCTCTCTTAAGGACGGTCGTGGCGTTGGTTCTGGTAGACTCTTGGCCTCATAATGTCCACCCCGGTGTGGTTTTATTCCCTTTCTCTGCACTTCAGAGTCAACCCGCACCTTTCAGTAGGGGTTGTTCAAGGATCCTGAGGCAGCTAGGGTCGGCTCTACGGCATAACACCTCTCTACCAAGCCTATTAAGTAATCTGCAGTCCGCGGATTTCCTTGTGCAACCCAGCACTGTACCGGCTTAGAGGGAGCATGCATGAATCGGTCCATTACGACCTGCTCCACCATTTTGGCTGGGGAACAGACATCCAGCTGTAGCCATTTTTGGACGAGGTGCAGTAGATCAAACATTTGGGACCTGGGAGGCTTGCCTCTCTGAAACCCCCACTGGTGCACCCTCTGAGCTCGGACAGTGATGGTTACCCCCAGACGTGCCAATATTTCTGCCTTTAGTCGGGAGTATTCCTGTGCATCCTGCAACGATAAGTCATAATACTCCTTCTGGGATTTGCCTGAGAGAAAGGGGGCCAGCACCTTGGCCGATTGCTCAGCTGGTAGTCTCTCACGAGTAAAAAAAAAAACTGCTTCTGTCATTTAACTTGTTGCTGCTTCAAGTAATCCTGGATGTGCACGCATCCTCCACCAATTGTAGGGATTTCCCAAATGGTAGCCTTCGGATAAATACACAGTAGCCTTTTAGTGGTGGAAATCAAAGTAATAAATGTCTTTTATTGTTGGCACACCACAATTCAACAGGCAGCAGTGATCAGCTTACTTCAGCCGACACTTAAAGAAAAACAATACAGTCTTGAATTTGAACAAATCACATAGGAAGGATTAGGGCACAGTACCGTACTCCCCACGGAGTGGATGGGGACCTTGCTTTGTCCTTTGTCTCTCGGCAGAGACCCTCCGTTTTTCACTCGGCTCCAAAAACACACAGCTACACAGAGCTCCACCATCAGCCAGGTAATCACACCCCTTACCCTGCTGGCTGACTTTTTATAAGCCCGTCAAAACCTGGCCTGGACCATGGGGAGTAGCCACCCGGCCAGCACTATGGCTACACCCAGTAAGAGCCGTCCCGTATTAGCTTTTCACAGCAATGCTAACTACCAAAGTGTCCATCAGCAACTGCTGTGGACATATGCACTACTGGCTCCTACTTCACCGAGACCAGGAACCTCGGTGACACATATCTTCCATCTATGATGGTTACTTGTGCCTTTCTACAATATGAAATAAGCTAAACGTCAATCCTGATCCTGTGATGGCACGCAGGTGCACGGCTCATTTCATTCATTACTACAAGCAAAGATGTTGAATAGTTTGGGAAATTGAAACAGAAATATTATTTATATCATGTTTAAAAATAAAAAAAAATCAATAGCTGCAAAACTTTTTATACAAAAAAATAGTAAGAAAACACCTAAGATGCTAAACTATGTGTACCTTAAAATGTTATGTAAAACTACAACTTGTGCTCATATACTTTTGGCTCTTGTGACATCACTAGGCTCATGCACATTCTGCTCCTGTGACATCACTAGATTCATACACACATTGCTCCAGTCACATCACTAAACTCAGGCATATATGTTTTGTACCCGTAGGTGAAATGCCCAGTCTCATACACACACTACTCCTGTAACATCTCCACACTCTTAAATACAGTGTATTATACATGTTTGTGTAACACCACCAGACTCATACAAACCCTGCTCCTGTGACATCACTGTACTCATACACAGATTATACACAACACTCCTGTGGCATCACTACATTCATACAGTGACATTCCTACACTACTCACAAAAAGTTAGGGTTATTTGGCTTGTAGGTGAAATTTCAGGATGACCCTAAAATACACTCTAAACTTTACAGGTGAACTTACAGTAATGTGACCTTCTCTAAACTTCTGAATGCACATGTTCAACTATTCAATGTTTCATTACTTTTTGAACAACTTGCTGTTCTCTAACAAGGAGCTTAACGGCAAAATTCACAACAGGTGTTTGATCCATAAATCGCCCAATAAATTTCCTGGTTCAATTAGAATTGGTATTTGAACAGTCCTCCTCATCATGCTGTACACATTTTAACATCATGAGACCAAGACAACGCTTAAAAATTGATGAACAGTACCTCGCCATTGCGAGGCTTCAAGCGGGATGTTCAGACGGAAGTGGCCACTGAGCTTAGAATGTCACAGAGTGTCATCAGCAGGTTGTATCAGAGATACAGAGAGACTGGAAGAGTCACAGAAAGGCAGAGAAGTGGACGTCTTTTGGCCACATCCCACACTGATGATGGCTTCATTATTAACAATGCCCTGCGGAACTGGATCATGAATACCACACAACTCCAGGCACATTTAAGGTAGGTAAGAGGCACCCAAGTGTCATGTCAGACTTTTCGAAACCGTTTACATCAGCATGGTCTGTTTGCTAGACAACCTGCAAGGATACCTGGCCACACCACCAGGCACAGGCGTCATCGTCTTGCATGGGCCGGGGAGCATCTACGTTGGACAAGGGACCACGGGTCTCAGTGCTGTACACTGATAAAAGTCGATTCATGCTGAGCAGAAATGATGGCGCCAACGATGTTGGAAATGTCAAGGAGAGCGCTGTGCATCAGCCACTGTTGTCACCAGACGAGCCTTTGGTGGTGGTGGTGTTACAGGGTGAACAGGTGTGTCTAGTCAGTACAGAACTGCCCTACACTGTGTGAATGGTCCAGTAACAAGCCCATACTACTAGAATAACATCATTAATCCAGTCATTGTGCCTCTGCAGGAACAACACAGACCTAATTTCATCTTCATGGAGGACAATGCTCCAGCTCATCGAGGTCACATTAACGGCAGCTGGAGACTGTGCGTCCTCAAATGGAGTGGCCTGTACTTTCTCCACACCTGAATCCGATTGAAAACCTATAGGATCACTGTCTGATCAGACTGGACAGAGTTTGTTTGTAGTTTCCAACCATAGCGACACACAGGTCGGTATAGGAGCTGCATACAAAAAACAAGAGGATATCCTTTACACATCCTTTATACAAGGCTACTTTCACACTTGCGGCAGAGTCATCCGGCAAGCAGTTCCGTCGCCAGAACTGCCTGCCAGATTCGGCAAAACGTATGCCAACTGATGGCATTTGTAAGACTGATCAGGATCCTGATCAGTCAGAAAAATGCATTGAAATGTTGGATCCGTCTTTCCGGTGTCATCCGGCAAAACGGATCCGGTATTTATTTTCTTCACCTTTTTTTCGGTCTGCGCATGCACAGAACGGAAGGACGGATTCGGCATTCCGGTATTTTGAATGCCAGATCCGGCACTAATACATTCCTATGGGGAAAAATGCCGGATCAGGCATTCAGGCAAGTCTTCAGTTTTTTTCGCCGGAGATAAAACTGTAGCATGCTGCAGTTTTATCTTTTGCCTGATCAGTCAAAAAGACTGAACTGAAGACATCCTGATGCATCCTGAACGGATTACTCTCCATTCAGAATGCATGGGGATAAGGGCTCTTTCACACTTGCGTTCTTTTCTTCCGGCATAGAGTTCCGTCGTCGGGGCTCTATGCCGGAAGAATCCTGATCAGTTTTATCCTAATGCATTCTGAATGGAGAGAAATCCGTTCAGGATGCATCAGGATGTCTTCAGTTCCGGACCGGAACGTTTTTTGGCCGGAGAAAATACCGCAGCATGCTGCGCTTTTTGCTCCGGCCAAAAATCCTGAAGACTTGCCGCAAGGCCGGATCCGGAATGAATGCCCATTGAAAGACATTGATCCAGATCCTGCCTTAAGCTAAATGTCGTTTCGGCGCATTGCCGGATCCGACGTTTAGCTTTTTCTGAATGGTTACCATGGCTGCCGGGACGCTAAAGTCCTGACAGCCATGGTAAAGTGTAGCGGGGAGCGGGGGAGCAGTATACTTACAGTCCGTGCGGCTCCCGGGGCGCTCCAGAGTGACGTCAGGGCGCCCCAAGCGCATGGATCACGTGATCGCATGATGCGTCATCCATGCGCATGGGGCGCTCTGACGTCACTCTGGAGCGTCCCGGGAGCCGCACCGACTGTAAGTATACTGCTCCCCCGCTCCCCACTACTACTATGGCAACCAGGACTTTAATAGCGTCCTGGCTGCCATAGTAACACTGAAAGCATTTTGAAGACGGATCCGTCTTCAAATGCTTTCAGTTCACTTGCGTTTTTCCGGATCCGGCGTGTAATTCCGGCAAGTGGAGTACACGCCGGATCCGGACAACGCAAGTGTGAAAGAGGCCTAATACTGATCAGTTCTTTTCACAACGCAAGTGTGAAAGTACACGAAAAAACATCAATTGAAAATGTCAAGTTAATTTTTTAACACACTTTTTTTCACTGATGCCTTTCTGAGAAATGGACATCAAAAATGGCCCCATTCAATTGTGTGGTGGCTGTCGGTCAGTGAAAATGGACAAAATAGAACACGTTTTAATTTTTGTTATCCATTGCTCACTGGGCATCGAAAAAAATGCTGTTTGAATTATCACATAGATGACCATTATTCTTAAAACGGGTGTGTGACGGCCATTAAAAAAACATCTGTGACATGTCAACTTAGCCTTAACATTTTTCTCTTTAGATCCGAATAGTTTGTTTGTAAAAGTGGAAAAACTTATTTATTGGAATACAAATCGATTCTAAACTCAAATTCATTACGAATATCTCAAAAATTCTACTTCCAAATGAAAATGAAGTTTAGGTAATTCGGATGAATCTATCAAAATGTTGCCCGCCATTTTACATATAAAATTCAGTACAGCAGTGAGGGAAGCAGGGAAGATTTAAAAAAATGACGACCCTGGGTGGGGCCCAGACCTGCAAGCTTGCCCATAATGCCTTGTAGGCAGCCTCACAGGAGGGAGGATATTGACTTGGATATTAGGCACTGTGCGATAGAAAAATAATGGCAGATGATATTTTAAGCATCATAGTTTCACTGGACGCTGTGCAATTGCGTATTTATTTATTTTTGCCAAAAACCGGTCACAAATTTACTAAAGTTAACAAGGTGTGCAAATAAGCGTATTCCAGTTCGTCACCAGCAGCATATATTTTGGTCCCATATATGTCAGTCTCACTCTGACATTTACTATTTCCGTCTTTGCACTAAAGTGTAACTGTCGTGTTTTCATAAAAAAAATCTATTTTAGCATATGTTACTGCTGCAGCAGTATTATGCATAAAGCAATCTTTAGTTTCTTCACATACCACTGTTTTCCTTGAGTTTTTGCCGTAGTTACAGCTCTCTTCTCAAGATGGCTCCTCTGCCAGTTCTCTGAGGCCAAAACTGCTTTCCCTCACTTCACATACACACTTGCTGTAGCCAGCAGCTTCCTGCCAGCCAATCGGATTGTATTACTGAGAGACACGCCTCCTCACTCTGAAACCTAATGCAGGCATGCAGTGTGGAGGGACCGCCCCTCTGCCTTCTGTTTATACTAAAGGGAAGACAGACAAGCCATAGCAATGGTCTTTAAAGGCACCAGTGGAAAGAGACAGGAGACATTAATGAAAGCTGTTATTATAAGGTAATTACAGATCTTTTGACAATCATTGACAGACTAACTGAAGTATCCATGCCTAGCTGTAATAAACTGGCAAATAAAGATAAAGATATGGCAGTTACACATTAAAGAGCTTGAAAAGGCAGAGACAGAGAGAGAAAAAATATATATGTTTAAAAGTAAGAGAGAGAAGAGAGAAAAAACAAGAGTCCTAGGAGACCTCAGTGTCAGGCATGAATTTTAAGGTTAATTGGAGTAATTTCGATTCCAACCAAATCTCTAGGATTAGACCTGAAACGAATTTCTAAAAGTTCTCTCATCTTTAAAAGTTCTAACAGCAAAAAAAACTTCAAAAATAAGAAAACCCCTTCACATTGTATCTGCTCCTCGTACATTCTAGGTCTGGAGTATGTGTACGGCTTGGCGCGGGGTGTAGAAAACTGTTTTCATTTGGCACTCTCTGTAGGCAGAATCCCCACCGGAAAAGAATTTAGAAACAATAATACTGCCTGGAATATGGGAATCGGAGACACATTTCCCATCTGCCCTCAATACTGTCATGTGCCGTAAACAAAACATTTAGAAATAGCTGAGCATCTTCCCATATTTGCCTCTTTTACAAGATTTTTTGGGGGGATGTCCCCGTATTTAGTTGTTTTACTGCCATTTGCAAAGCAACAGAGGATAAATCAAAATCACTGACAAGTTTCTTCACCAACAGCTCAAAATAATGGGAAACTACTGAAGTGAAGATAAATAGATAGATAGATAGATAGATAGATCATAGGAGATAGATAGATAGATAGATAGATAGATAGATAGATAGATAGATAGATATGTGTGAAGTGTTGATCAAATCAAAGTGAAATGAATTGACTTTGATCCAAATTTCCTCACGATTTGTTGTAACGTGTTACAAAGTGAAAGTAAGAGGCTTAAGAACATGATATGACCCATAATGCCGTGCAGTCAGCCAATCAGCAGATAGCCATCCTCTGTGATGTCACAGCCCTATAAAAGCTTCATCCTGCCCGGTCTCCGGCATTTCACTGTGAACTGAGCTCAGGGAGAGACGTGACAAGAGCATGCGACAGTGTTTTAGAAAGCTTTTATTGGTAGAAAATTGGATAGGGATAATGTAGGGAGATCATAGGGAGACTGCAGGGACAGTGCTGGCTGAGTGTAATCTCTCTGTGCATCTTGTTTATCTTCTAAGGCATTCATTCTAAATTTGTTCTGCTATACATAGACTTACTGCTCATCAGATTTATTGTCAACATGCGGTCTAATATATAGGCAGGGCCGGACTGGCCATAGGGCAGACCGGGCATTTGCCCGGTGGGCCGGGCCGCCTCAGGGCTCGAGTGGGTGTGCCTAATCACACCCCTGTCTGTCTGTGCTCCGCCTCCTGCCAGCCCCGGCCGCACATCTTAATAATCTGTCTGATCAGGGCCGGGCCGCCTCAGGGCTCGAGTGGGTGTGCCGGTATGGCCTAATCACACCCCTCCCTGTGCTCCGCCTCCTGCCAGCCCCGGCCGCACACTCATACTTACTGACTGTGTGAGTCCACCCCCACTGCTCCGCCTCCTGTGCCCGGCCTCTGTGACTCCATCTTCCGGCGGCCGGCAGCGTAACGTCACTCAGACGTCACGCGCCTGCTCCGCCTTCATTAATAAAGAGGGAGGAGCGTGCGACGTGACGTAGTGAGTGACGGCACGTTACGCTACGCGGCCGCCTAGTTTGAATGTTGAAGAGCGGGACTGGACTGGAGCCACCACCGCACCAGCCCACCAGCTTCTGCCTGCCCGCCTGCCCCAGTACTAGTGCCCAACTGGCTTTGGTAATGGTAAGTTAGTGATGACTGATGATAGTGATAGATTATATTAGATAGTAACTTTATGTAAGTGAGAGAGCTATTGAGCTTGTAAATAAACTTGTGCAAACTGCAAAGTATATGAGTAGCTTAGTTACTAACTACTCATATACTTTGCACAAGTTTATTTACAAGCTCAATAGCTCACTTACATAAGGAACAGACGTCTTACAATAGGGAGGGACACTGTTATGGGGGGGGGGGGGAGATGTGATATGTGGATGATGACACAGTTATATAGTACAAGATGCTTGCGCTGCCATATATGTGTGTCATCCACAGATCCCCCCGGCCACCCATAACAGTGTCATCCACAGATGCCCCCCCCCCCCCCCCGGTATCTGTGTCAGATTCCATCATTCCACAATCCACACAGATGCCACCATGCCAGTGTCATCCACAGATGCCCATACCAGTGTGTCATCCACAGATCCCCCATAACAGTGCGTCATCCACTGATGCCCATAACAGTGCGTCATCCACAGATGTCCCCATAAGTGTCATCCACAGAAACAGTGTCATCCACAGATGCCCCATAACAGTGCGTCATCCACTGATGCCCATAACAGTGCGTCATCCACTGATGCCCATAACAGTGCGTCATCCACTGATGCCCATAACAGTGCGTCATCCACTGATGCCCATAACAGTGCGTCATCCACTGATGCCCCCATAACAGTGCGTCATCCACTGATGCCCCCATAACAGTGCGTCATCCACTGATGCCCCCATAACAGTGCGTCATCCACTGATGCCCCCATAACAGTGCGTCATCCACTGATGCCCCCATAACAGTGCGTCATCCACTGATGCCCCCATAACAGTGCGTCATCCACAGATGCCCATAACAGTGCGTCATCCACAGATGCCCATAACAGTGCGTCATCCACTGATGCCCATAACAGTGCGTCATCCACTGATGCCCATAACAGTGTGTCATCCACAGGTCCCCCATAACAGTGCGCCTGCGAGGAGAGACAGAAAGGAGGGCAAATAATCAGTGGAAGCAAGCAGAGGACGGCAAAGCAGACAACTTAATAGCTTCTTTTGTAAGTAAATTGTTTTATTATAAATGTAGTAAGTAAATGTAGTGGTGCTATAATGTGGACCCCAGGCGTCTCTGATGTCCTGCAGGCTGGGCTGGTGCTGTGGCAGCATACGGTTGGTCAGGCAGCAGAGAGGCTCTGGGGCTGTCATTGTGCTCTGGAACTTTTCCCTTCACAGCCACTGCTCTCTCTCTCTCTTGTACAGTGCAGACTCTGCAAGAGGCTTTCAGTTTGCTCTCCGTCCTCATAAAAGTCTATGGGAATCAAAACAGATCCATCTGGTTCCTGTTATGCAAGTCGGAAAACAAAGTCAATTGTGCTTCCGGTTTTGGCTCCACCCCTAGACTGCAAGGGGGTGGGGCTTGTTGGGTGTCATGTGATTGGGCTGCTCAGTCAAAAATGCCCGGGCCTATTTTTTGTCCCAGTCCGGCCCTGTATATAGGCGTCTTTACCTAGTTCATCTGCTGCGCCATTTATACTTAATCTGTTCTGTTATAGATAGACACATTGATTAATAGAGCAATAAGCAATTCTGTTAGGCCCTGATTCACAAATTGGGGTGATACGCCTTTACTACTACTGGCGCGTCCACAGTGATATTTAACCGCTTCTGTTAACCAAACAGTTACTGTGATTTACTGTTACAGAGCGGTCTTATTCAACACCCTGTGGGCAGTGCAAATAAATGGATTCTTCGAACAGCAGAGTTGCCAACGAGTTGATTGTCGTTTTTTGTCAGAAAAACTATTCTTTTATCTGAAAAACTATTCTTTTAGCAAAAACATTAGTCTCGCAGCCAAAAAATGTCTGTTAACCAAATATAGTGGAATTTTAGGACAAAATGCAAAATGGAACCCTTTAAGAGGTATTCTATTTTGCTCCGTCTTAATACATGTCTATGTGCACAAATAATGGTTCGATTTGGTTCCGTCGACAGGGCCCATAGACACTTGGCCCTCCAGGAAGTTGGACACGGAACATCTGGGGTCAATTAACTCCTTGTATTAGGGTTAAAACCAGATGGACCAAACTTGCTAGATAGATCAAACCTGGCAGCTGGATTATTGCCATACGGGAGGAGAGTCGTGGTTTATGGGAATGAACCAAGCAAATCACTCCACCACTCAATCACTCAATTATACAGATAGGGTGATCTGTCACAAAGACCAGGATCATCGAACGGTGTGTTGTCTTCCTGACGCTCGAGTTCGGCACATCGCGGATCGGGTTGACAGATTACTGGGAGGGGCTAGAGAAGATCCACCAGTCATGGTCCATATTGGAACCAATGACAAAGTTAGAGGTAGGTGGAGTGTCCTTAAAAAAGATTTTAGGGATTTGGTCAAAAGATTAGGGTAAAAAAAGTAGTCTTTTCCACAATACTACCTGTATCACGAGCCACACAGGCAGCGGGATATTAGGAGGGTTAACAAGTGGCTCAAGAACTGGTGTAGGAAAGAGGGGTTTGGGTTCCTGGAGAACTGGGCCGACTTCTCTGTTGGCTACAGGCTCTATCGTAGGGATGGGCTGCACCTCAACGGGGAAGGGGCAGTTGTGTTGGAGGAGTGTTTAAACTAGGGACTGGGGTGGAGGGTAATTACGTTATAGAGTGGGAAGATAGTGCAGATAGAGACCGGGGGCAAGGTAGTGGGACTGGGGGAGGAATGAAAGGAGGGACTAGAACAGTTCAGAAGGAAAGGTGTAGGGTAAAAAATATACATAAACCTCCTAATTGTATGTATACTAATGCCAGAAGCCTGACTAATAAAACTGGGGAACTTGAATTAGTGATGTGTGAGGAGGACTATGACAAAGTGGGAATAACTGAGACATGGCTGGATGATAGCTATGACAGTGGGAATAACTGAGACATGGCTGGATGATAGTTATGACTGGGCAGTTAATGTACAGGGTTACAGTCTGTTTAGAAATGATCGCCAAAACCGGAGAGGGGGAGGGGTCTGCCTTTATGTAAAGTCCTGTCTAATGCCCACAGTCCAAGAAGATATAAGTGAGGGACATGAACATATGGAGTTACTGTGGGTAGAAATGCATGGAGGCAAAAACAATAATAAATTCCTAATAGGAGTTTATTATAAACCACCTAATATACCAGAGTCCTCAGAAAATCTACTACTAAACGAGATAGACGAGGCGGAAAATCATAATGAAGTGGTTATTATGAGGGACTTCAACTACCCAGATATAGACTGGGAAACTGAAACTTTTATATCTCATAAAGGAAACAGGTTCTTGGCAATAACCAAAGACAATTACCTTTCCCAACTGGTTCAGGACCCAACTAGAGGGACGGCCATACTGGACTTAGTATTAACCAATAGACCTGACAGAACAACAGATGTGCAGGTTGGGGGATACCTGGGAAACACCTGTTTCTTCAGGGAGAAACAAAAATACCAAACTTCAAAAAAGCTAAATTTAGCCAACTAAGAGAGGCCATAGGCCTAACTAACTGGGACACATTCTTCAAAAATAGAAATACAGCCACAAAATGGTATATTTTTAAAAGCATCCTAAAATCTAATTGTGAGAGGTACATACCTTATGGGAATAAAAGGTTAACTAACAAGAAGAAACCAATGTGGATAAATAGAACTGTAAAGAATGCAATAAATGACAAAAAGAAAGCATTTAAATCACTAAAACAGGAGGGTAGTAAGGAAGCACTCAAAAACTATAAGGAAAAAAATAGAATATGTAAAAAACAAATAAAAGCAGCCAAACTAGAGACCGAAAGATTAATTGCCAAAGAGAGCAAAACTAACCCTAAAATGTTCATCAATTATATAAATGGTAAAAAGTATAAATCTGAAGGTGTCGGCCCTCTACAGAGTAATGAGGGGGGAGTTGCAGAGAGCGATGAGGAGAAAGCAAAGCTATTAAATATATATTTTTTCCACTGTATTCACTGAGGAAAATAAACTGTCAGATGATATGCAGAATGTAAAAAGTTAATTCCCCATTAAAATTGCCCTGTCTGACCCAGGAAAAAGTACAGCGGCATCTTCAAAAGATTAAAATAGACAAATCGCCAGAACCAGATGGCATACACCCCCGTATCCTAAGAGAATTAAGTAATGTCATAGCCAGACCCTTATTTCTGATATTTAAGGACTCTATACTGACAGGGAGTGTTCCACAGGACTGGCGCATAGCAAATGTGGTGTCAATATTCAAAAAGGGTGCAAAAACAGAGCCCGGAAACTATAGGCCGCTAAGTTTAACATCCGTGGGTAAACTGTTTGAAGGTTTTCTAAGAGATGCTATCTTGGACTACCTCAATGAAAATAAGCAAATAACACCATATCAGCATGGCTTCATAAGGGATCGGTCATGTCAAACTAATTTAATCAGTTTCTATGAGGAGGTAAGTTCTAGACTTGACAGCGGCGAATCAATGGATGTCGTATATCTGGACTTCTCCAAAGCATTTGACACTGTACCACATAAAAGGTTAGTATATAAAATGAGAATGCTCGGACTGGGAGAAAACGTCTGTATGTGGGTAAGTAACTGGCCGAGTGATACAAAACAGAGGGTGGGTATTAACGGTACACACTCAGATTGGGTCACTGTCACTAGTGGGGTACCCCAGGGGTCAATATATTTATTAATGATCTTGTAGAAGGCTTGCACAGTAAAATATCAATTTTTGCAGATGACACTAAACTGTGTAAAGTAATTGACACGGAAGAGGACAGTATACTGCTACAGATGGATCTGGATAGATTAGAGGCTTGGGCAGAGAAGTGGCAGATGAGGTTTAACACTGACAAATGTAAGGTTATGCACATAGGAAGGAATAATGCAAGTCACCCGTACATACTAAATGGTAAAACACTGGGTAACACTGACATGGAAAAGGACCTAGGAATCTTAGTGAACAGCAAACTAAGCTGTAGAAACCAGTGTCAGGCAGCTGTTGCCAAGGCCAATAAGATAATGGTTTGCATCAAAAGGGGCATAGATGCCAGTGATGAGAACATAGAGTTCTGGGCTACTGTGAACAAGGCAGACATAGCAGAGCTGGATAGTGTTCAGAGGAGGGCAACTAAAGTAATAACTGGAATCGGGGGACTACAGTACCCTGAAAGATTATCAGCATTATGGTTATTCACTTTAGAAAAAAGACGACTGAGGGGAGATCTAATTACTGTGTATAAATATATCAGGGGTCAGTACAGAGATCTCTCCCATCATCTATCTATCCCCAGGACGGTGACTGTGACGAGGGGACATCCTCTGTGTCTGGAGGAAAGAAGGTTTGTACACAAACATAGAAGAGGATTCTTTACGGTAAGAGCAGTGAGACTATGGAGCTCTCTGCCTGAGGAGGTGGTGATGGTGAGTACAATAAAGGAATTCAAGAGGGGCCTGGATGTATTTCTGGAGTGTAATAATATTACAGGCTATAGCTACTAGAGAGGGGTCGCTGATCCAGGGAGTTATTCTGATTGCCTGATTGGAGTCGGGAAGGAATTTTTTTTTACTTGCAGGATAATAGCCGATCTGGATGGACAAATGTCTTTTTTCGGCCTTATATACTATGTTACTATGTTACTATGCAACTCGACCCACATTCATCGTAGCTAATACATCATTTTAGTCAGTGTTTTGCATCAGTATTTGATCAGTATTTGTAAGCCAAAAGCAGGAGTGGGTCCAACACACAGATGAGATGCAAATAATTCCATTACATTTTTATCTCTGTTTTGGACCCACTCCTGCTTTTGGCTTACAAATACTGATCAAATACTGATACAAAACACTGACCAAATACTGACCGTTTGAAAGAGGTTTTATGGATGCCCACAATACTAGATTGTTTTTATTTTATTTTATGTTCTTCTGACAGATCAGAAGAACGGAAACATAAACGGTGATGTTAACACAGCCTTACCCTCCCTCCTCTCTCTGTCATGGAGTACTTTTGTCACGGTTACTGCCACTGCTGCTACTGCCGCCACTGTCCTGACCCAGTCATGGGGCCACTAATGTCATGGTTACTGTCACTGCTGCCGCCACCATCCCCACTCTTTCATGTGGCCACTACTGCTGCTGCCACCGTACCCACTCTGAAATGGGGTCACTGTTACTGCCGCCTTCCCCACTTGGCCACTTTTGTCATGGCTACTGCTGCTGCCCCCCTCCACATTCTGTCACGGGGCCACTACTTGAATCTTGGGGCACTGCATGGTTAAATCTTCGATGATAAATTAGACCTGATGCTTTTACTGACCTATAATACTGACGCACAGTGTTTCCACAGAAGGAATTAGCTATGAATCTTGGTGCCCTGCACAGTGATGTAGACAGCAAGAAATTATATCTGCCTGAAAAATGGCACAGTACCTACAAAATGGATTAACTATGAATGTGGGTGTACCAGAACACAATGCACACGGCAATACACTCTCCCTGCACTCTCTCTTCAGTCTTCCTGCAATGTCCCTGCAGTCTTTCTGCGCTCTCCCTGCACTGCCCCTAAGGTTTAAGTTCCAAGACTTCACAATGAGATTGGGCCACCAAGTGGGATGCATATGATTAGGTATACCAGATTTATTGCAATTCGGGACAAATTTATTTGCAACTAATCGAATTTCTTGAAGGACATCAGCGAATCGTAGGACTTAAATTTGTGTCAGGGCATCTGCAGACAGTTTACTTTTTTTTGGGGGGGGAGGGTATTGGTAAAATATTAATGTACATGTGCAATATGGGTCTTAGAATACTGAGGGTAGTGTTTTAAGTCTCTGAGTGATATGTGAAATACTAGGCTGAGATCCGTTTCAAGGCATCTCCACACAGTTCAATTTTGTTTATAATTTTTTTTGGGGGTGGACTATATACATGTGCAACTTGTGTCTTACAATACTAGTCTAACATCTCTGTCAGGGCATCGCATCTTTAGACACTTGTGCAAAATAGCAGTATAAGTGTGCAATGTGTGTAAGATAATATAGAGGATAACATTTTAATCTCTGAGTGATAACGTGAAATATTAGACTGAAATCTGTGTCAGGGCATCTCCAGACAGTTCAATTTTGTATTATTATTTTTTTGTTGGAAAAAACTATATACATGTGCAATGTGTGTCTTACAATACAAAGGATAGCATTTTAAACCACTGAGTGATAACAGTAAAAACATGAAATACTTGTTTTTCTTGACTGTTCAAGTTTATTTTTTGTTTTGCAATATATAGCAATACAAGTGTGCAACGTGTGTCTTACAATACAGAGAATGCATTTTAAATCTTTGAATGAAAATGTGAAATACTAGTCCAAAATCCGTGTCAGGGCATCTCTAGCAACACAGAATACAAGTGTGCAACGTGTGTCTTACAGTACAGAGGGTAGCGTTTGAAATCTCTTAGTGATAACATGAAATACTAGACCAAAATCCATGTCGGGCATCTACAGACAGTTCAAGTGTTCGTGTGGGAGGGAGTATATTCTCATAGTAAGTTGACAACTTGTGTTTTACACTTCAGAAAACCTTTTTATAAATCTGCATATTTGAACACATATAAGACATTAAACCCACAGCTGTTAGTGGCACCAATACTGCATCACTTCGAAAGTCAATTGTCAGTAGTAGTGTCTTCAGTGTGTTGTCTTTATGTTCCAGAAAAAAAACTTGCAAACCGTTCCATATTTTTGTGATTGTGTATGTACATTAGGCCAGGAACGTCAGGAATACTGAAAGGTTCCAAACAAAAGATCCAATGCCAGGCCTTTTTATTTATTTATTTTTTTAATATATTTTTATTGTTTCATTTTTACAACAAAAATAGCGAGTAATCAAGCAAATGGTGACGGACATGTAATTGTGTCACACGGCATCATCTAATATTCAATATTGTTAAAATAATAAAGATAAGGAAAAAGAAAGGATAACAAAAACATGTGGATTCCTGCACAATACAATAAATATCTTTCTATGATACACAGGTTATGGTTCCCAAGGGATTAGATTCACAGAGTCAACTTCCTATAGTCCTGCCATGGTTTCCATAGGACGCTAAATGATCTTTTCCCAAGCAGACATTTCTTCGAATCTGTAGATGGAATCAATTTTGTTAAGCCAGTGCTCGATTGGAGGAAGGTCATGGGACAGCCAGTATCTAGGTATCAGTAACCGGGCAGCTGACAATAACTTTTTAAATAATTTAAGTGAGATGGGGCAGGTGGTATGCGGGTGTAGGCCCAGAAGTGCGAATCTGGGACAGGGAGAGAGAAGTGTACCACTTATTGAATTACAGAGTGTATAGATTTTTGACCACCATGAGCTAAAATGCCAGGCCTTTTTCTCCCAGAGCCAGAATGTAAATAGGAGCAGAACCAGCTGACTGTCCAGAAGCAGTCGTAGTAGTAGTAGTAGTGGGCCACAGTTTTCCTTGACTTCAGTAAGGCGCAACATTATCATTAAGGAGAAAAAAGATGAGATTGTGGATTGAATGGTTCACTCCTCCTCTCAGCCACAGCAGGATGACGTGGCGGTGACTTCTGAGTCTGACATCATGCCTTGGAGCTGGGGTCACAGCATTCCTCCTGCTCCTCCATCTTGCAGCCCCAAAGAAGACTATCAGTGGAGTCCGCTCTGTCTTCACTGCCCCATTAATACTGAGGCGCCTTTTTTCCTAAGAAGAGGCAGTAAAACTCCACCATGCCTTATGGCAGACAGTCAAGACAGTCTAAGTGTTGCTGATTTGTGTGAGAGCAGTCACTATTGGGACTGCCCTGAGGAGGAGGTTCAGGAAGAGGCTGAGGACCTCATGCATAGCTGTGTTGGTTGTGGTAATAGTGGCACCCATAGGCACAGTATTAACTGTGGGGATAGCAACAGTGGCAGTCAGGGCAAATACAGAGCAGGGAATGGGGAGGGGCCAAGAAACCCACCATGATATCTTACAGTTTGATAAAAGTGGCAGAGAGGGAGAGGTGTCCAATAATGATTTGGACAGGACCTGGGAGCTGGATCAGGGTGCTGAAGATGAGGAGGCGAAATCTGAGGAAAAGACTGGTGGCCATGGTGGCAATATAGAGTGGAGGCAACGTATGGCTAATCCCCCCCCCCCCCCTTCAAAGAATTGTCAGGGCCATATCTACTTACATTGTGTTCAGCTCAGGAATTTGTGATGTCGCTAATACTATGGGCACAGGCACAAAACAAGCCAGAAATACACCAAGCTCGGCTTCCGCTAGCTCTTTGCAGGCAACACCAGCATAGCATTTTTTATCCACTAGGCCGGCACACAAAACCCCATCCATGTGCAAGAACTGCTGGATTAAAATAAGCCATGGTCATTTGAACACAAATATAGGTAGCAGAGCTCTATTGCAACACATGAGGTGGCATCACCAGATCCTTTAGGAAATTACAACTGGCCAGCATTCCCAATCAGAATAAGGCTGTCCTACTTCTCCTGGTCATCTTTGTGGCAGCCAACTCACATCCCAAGCAATACAGTGTCATTTTCATCATCATCAGCCTCTTCTTCTCCTGCTAAGACTCCTCCTCCTATTTGTCCTCCTCTCCATCGTCGGACATCCATAACGGAATGTGTGACCAGCAATTAGCATGACTACAAGCTGAACCCCTGCCTGACCATGTAGCTGGCAGTGCAGTCACTGCCGTACCATTTAGTAGAGTTTGCTCTCACGTGGTGTAGTACATGGGACACTTCTTGCGATTGACACTGTGTGGCAATGTGTACGCCATGGTGGATAACTGGAGCAGCTGTTACAGGCAGGAACAGTACATGTCTTTCACAGCCCACTGGATCACGTGCTCGGTTCTCCACCAGTGTCCAAAACATCACTTTTGACAAAATGAACCAAGCCTGAATTCAAGAGAATTTTTACACTTCTCCAGGTGAGGCCAATGAATAGATCTGGCCTTGCAGACGGTGCCCTGTCCTGCCACTGTTGCTGTCTGCCTGCTATACTCCTTGCTGCTAATCCCCTACTGCCACCACTATTAATGCTACACATCTGCCACTACTACCACTACAACCACTACTACCGGTACTACTATTAATACTTGTGCGTGTTGTATGGGCAGACATTTATTTGGACGCTTGGTTCCCCAACAATCCACATTTTTAATGCCAAAACACCATCTGTCCCCAATAGGAGACAATTTCTGGAAGCTTTGGAATATGAAAAAGCAGAACACACGTGCCGGCGCGGTGTGTTTTTAAACAGACTGCATATTAACGCTGTGAAACACGCGTTTACCCATAGCTTTGTATGTCAGTGTCACTCAGAAATGGTTTACTAATGCTGTCATTGTGCTCGAGATCTTGGGGGGGGGGGCAGGAGAAATGTAGGGTAATTGGAGCATTTTGGTTCATCTTGAATAGATTCGGGTCTGAACCAAGCTTTTTAAAAAATTTGGCAAATCGTAACCGAACCGAATCTCGATAGGTTCTCTCATCTCTAGACAGAAACCAGTGCAAGTGACAACAATTTATGTACATTGCTGTGGAATGTGTTGTTGCTATATAAATAAATAGATATACTGTACATATAAATCCGTAAATCCGCATGAATCGTCACCTAAGACGTTCTTCATGATACAAGATGTTCTCTGGATCTCTTTATTCTTAATGTAATTTATTTTCTGGAGAAGTCATTTCACTCATTTTGATAAAGTATTAAGAAAGGAAAATGTTACCCTAATCTCAGGATTTTTATTTCAGTATCTCAAGAGGAGCGGTTCATTGAAGTTCAGCCCATCTTAATCCTGCAGTCTAGTCTTTCATACTTAAGAAACTGGCAGGACGCCCGATAGCTAAAATTCACAACGCAATAAGAATAATATTAATACCGCTCTTATAAACTGTCACTCACCCAAATGTTCTCCAGATGCGGAACTTCACGACCCCGGTTCAGACGTAAATCCTCATGGTGCCAAGTGGCTCAGACCTCATGGTGTCCTCATAACAATATGACTTAGGGCTGCTTCACTGCGGCTCAGCTCCGGGTCTTATCCACAACATCGTGGACCCAGTGTATACCGCACCTCATCATAGCCATCCATGAACATGCTGCGGGACAATATTGACTTTCAGGATATGAAGTTTTTTTTTTTCATTTTCTCTCTTTGTATTCAGCGATCATAACTTTTTTATCTGTTGATGAATGTAGCTGTATGAGGCTTTGGTTTTTGTGAGATGTGCTAGTAATTTTATAGTAATTTTATTTTTTATTTTACTATCTTTTTATGTTTATGCATTTCTATCATATCGTATCTGTGTTTTGTGGATCCGCAATTTGTGGACCACCAAAGACATACGGTTGCGTGAATGTACCCTTAGGAAGAATAGGATTGTCACCAGTGGCCATAGGAAACCAACTTCTACTAAAGCCCTATTACATTTCCAAAGCCATCAACCCATACATACTAAGAGATCCTTTCAATATGGACACCTTCTCAGGTTAAGGTGCATCAATAGTGAGCATGAGGTTTTCTTGGAAAAGGCCTTGGAATTGACTGAGGTCAGATGGATATGAGGAGAAAGTTATTTCTGAGGCATTTAGGCGCGCTATAAATCAAGAACGCCATCAATTATTATAACAAGGCGCAGGATCTACTAATAAAAGATTTTAAATGTTTTACTAGAAGAAGGGCCGTGGGACTTGTATCTTTTACCTTTGGTCAGTAAGCCAGATCTCAGTTCTATCTGGGAGGTCACTTGCTGGAGCAGAAACCTCTCCTACTGCCCTTAGCAATGAAAGCCTAAGGCCCGCTTCTAACCAAACCAAGTTCTCAATTATCCCCACCTGAAATATAGGGAATGAAAAGGAAATTAGTCACAAACTGATGCTGTATGATTTGTCCCAGTACCTACAATAGAAACACATCACCCCACAGCTAAAAAATTACCCCATAATAGCCACAATGCCCACATGATAGCCACAATGGCCACATGACAGCCACAATGGCCACATGACAGCCAAAGTGTCCACAGGACAGCCACAATGCCCACAGGACAGCCACAGTGTCTACATGACAGCCACAATAGCCACATGACAGCCACAGTGTCCACATGACAGCCACAGTGTCCACATGACAGCCACAGTGTCCACAGGACAGCCACAGTGTCCACAGGACAGCCACAGTGTCCACAGAACAGCCACAGTGTCCACAGGACAGCCACAGTGTCTACATGAGAGCCACAGTGTCCACAGGACAGCCACAATGTCCACAGGACAGCCACAATGTTCACAGGACAGCCACAATGCCCACATGACAGCCACAACTGCCACATGACAGCCACAGTGTCTACAGGACAGCCACAATGACAAAAGCCATTAAAATCCATTGAAAAAGTCTGTTAACATTTTCTTGCCATTGTTCATTAACGTGTTAACCATCATGTTTAGCTTGGCTGCATCTGCTCCTGCCACCACACATCAGGATCCTCTACAGACATCTATGAAATACTGACCCATATGGTTACACTCCACTAACTTCCATGGATCTTCCATAGGTAGAATATGGATCCAATGGACTTACATCACATATCCATACATTGACTTCCATGCACAATTGACAGCTAAGAATATCAATTCTTCTTTATTCTGTAATTGTGATCAATCGCTGGTTCAGGCTCAATCTTCAAAACGAGCTGATTGATTAAAATTCATGTAATTAGCTTCCAAGTATTAAGGCTACAGCGGAATTAAAGGCAAACTTGGCAACTGTCCAAGAATGGTTGGGAGACTCCCAGAAGAACCCAGGTGCCCCACAATCTAACTCTCCTTGAGGATCTGAACATCTGGTTTGAGGTCTGTAATGGGGTAGTTGGACTTCCCAGCATATAGACGCCAGACCAGACCTATTTGGGGTCTATATGAAGGTCTGCTCTGCTGTCTGTATAGAAGAAGATCTAGCCTGGAGTCTGTAAACTGGGGAAATCTTGTCTGGTGTCTATAATAGAAACAGTTGGCGCCTCGCGGCTCCCAGGGCTCTCTCGGGGCAACGGGCACCTCTCAGTTCACGTAGATTTTTCAGGGAAGCAGGCACGTCTGAGTAGTGTGCATTTACAGCCGTCTTCACAACTTATTTTTTTAATTCTCAAATGTATGTAAAATGAAGCAACTTTACAAATAGTCTTCACAAAAATATAATAGAGTTTGATGTCTACAACTCCATGGTTACAGACTACAAACAATCCCTGTGTAGTCTGATCCTGCTATTGTCCTCTACTTCTGACTACCATACCTTTTGGTAGCTTAGCAGAAAGCAGTCTACTGATCTAAAGGAGCATGACTGCAGGATCAGTCTTTTATGTAGTCTGTTACCATGGAGATGCATAGGTTTGCATAGGCGCAGTAGACACAAAACAGTTGGATATTTTTAATGAAGAGTATTTGCAAATTTGCTTTTGTTTTCATGTTAGCAACGTTTTAGTTACTGCCTACTACATACCACATCACGGCAGGATGCTATGATATAACACTACACACAAAGGGATAAGGAGTCAAATTAGAATTCAAATCAGTCTGTCAATGAGCTGCTTTGATTCCTCAATTACCCTGTGGTCAGAAATGCAAAACCTTCACTTGTCACCTCACAGACTTCCAGGACTCATTAAGAGATGATAAGTCTATACAGTGTCGGACTGGGGTTCCTTGGGCCCTCTCGAGGAAATTATTCTTAGGGCCCAACCCCTATATCATGGTTTTGAATCAAAGAAATAGAACCTTGAGGTAAGTGATTAGCTCCAAAGGGAATTTTTCTCCTGGACCTTTGGGGACCACCACTTCATAGACTGGGCCCACCTGAGGGTCCTCTGGTACGCTGATTGGGACAGTTTTCATTGTTACATGGAAGCCACTTAGATGTGGGACCATCCATGTAATTCAGGTAATCTTAGAGAGACGATCTTCACCCTGGCCAATGGAACTGGTTCTGAGGAGCCACCGTCTATGACAAAGCTTATGAAGAGGGGTTATCTTCATAAGACAGCCCTGTTTCTTATTGTAATGAGACTTAATATTCTGTCTCTAAACTGGTTAGATCCACATTCACACCTTTCTGTCTGTTTTTGGTCTGTCTGTGTATCTCTGCAGTGTATACAGGCAATCTGTATAGATCTGTGTTTCCTTGCATCTGAGTCTGCCCTTTTTAGACCTAATGCTCCTCCCAGCTTTTAAATATGCCACCATCACGCCCAAGATGTGCTCCCTGGACCCATCCTCTCTATCCAGCTATTGTCCCATCCCACTACTCCCATTCACATCAAAACTTCTAGAACAACACGTCCACCTCTAACTGTCTTCCCACCTCTCATCCAACTCACTCTTTGATTTGCTACTGTATTCATTACTTCCTCACCCCTGAGTCAACTAAAATGGTTGTGCATGCCCTCATCATCTCCCACCTGGACTACTGCAACATCCTCCTATCTGGCCTCCCATCTACATGTAGCTCTCTTGCACCCCTTAAATCTATCCTCAACTCTTCTGCCTGTTTAATCCCCCTCTCCCCTCATTTCTTTTGCCTCTCCCATCTGCCAATCCATTCACTGGCTCCCCATTGCCCAACAAATTCAGTTCAAGATTCTAACAACTACATACAAGGCAGTCCACAACCTGTCCCCTCTTTACATCTCTGACCTGCTTTCCCGATACATCCCCACACGGAATCTCCGATCCTCATAGGACCTCCTTCTTTGTTCTCCTCTCGTATGTTCCTCTCATAATCGTCTACAACAGGAATGCCAAACCTGCGGTCCTCCAGCTGTTGCAAAACTACAACTCCCAGCATGCCCAAACAGCCTACAGCTGTCACAACTAGACAGCTGAGAAGCTCTGACAGAGGCCTTTCAGAACCTCCTCCTTGAGTTTCTGTGTTGTGGTATTCAGCTCCTCCTCTCGTTAGCCTCTCTCAGCTGTCATGTGTTGGACTAATTGCTTCCCTTTAAATTCCTCCCCAGAAGGCTTTTCTGGGCGGCTTATACTACTTCCTGGAGTGTGTGTGCATGCTGACCTTGTTCTCCTGTCTGCTACAAAGCCAAGTGTTGTACCTTTATCGTTTATTTTCTGTTTGCTGGATTCCAGGTGACCCTGACTCCCTCCGTATCTTGTGTAGGGAGCCGGTGGTCGTGTCCCCTCACTATTGTAGGGTGCTCAGGGCTTTATAGTCAAGGTTCGTGGATATGCAAACCTCCACCATTAGGATCTTTGCATAGGCTGAGCAGCCAGGGAAAGTGCCAGGTCTCCTGCAGGGGTCTCCCTTGGTTCCTTAGCTTTTGGATCCAGCGAGTCATTTATACATGTTGCTTTGCCTTGTTTCCTGTACACCGTCCGTGACATTATAAGCCGCCGTAACCGTCTCAAGCATGGATCCGGTTTCACTTTTGGCTGAACGCTTCCAGGGTCTTTCATTGGAGGTAGCTGATCTCCGTAAGACTTTTTCTCAGCTTCAAGTGACCGGTTCAGCTTGCGTTCATGGAGTTTGTTCTGAGCCTAAGATCTCGCTCCCGGATACGTTCTCCGGGGGTAGTGAGAATTTTGTGCGTTTTAGAGAGGCTTGAAAACTCCATTTTCGCCTTCTTCCCCACTCCTCTGGTGATGAGGAACGGAGGGTGGGGATCATTATATCGCTGCTCAGAGGTAACGCTCAGTCCTGGGCCTTTTCGCTGCCGGAGGGGGCACGGCCTCTCCGTTCAGTGGATGAATTCTTTTTAGCCCTGGGTCAGATATATGATGATCCGGATCGTATTGCTCTGGCTGAGTCTAAACTACGTCTATTATGCCAGGGTAAACAATCCGCAGAAATATACTGCTCAGAATTTCGGAGATGGGCAGTTGATACTGGTTGGAATGATGCTGCACTCCGAAGTCAATTTTGCCATGGTCTTTCAGAGGGATTGAAAGATGCATTTGCCTTTCATGAGAGGCCTATTTCTTTGGACTCTGCTATGTCTCAGGCCGTTCGTATTGACAGGCGTCTTAGAGAGAGAGGAGAGATGTCCCCTTCCTGTCATACTCAGTCCCAGGACAGTGCAGCGGTCCCGTTCTGTGCGCAGGGGTCTCAGTCGCCGTCAGCCCCTTCTGAGCAGGAGCCCATGCAGCTGGGGTTGATTGCTTCTGACAATAGAAGATTCAGCTCGCATGGGAGGGTTTGTTTTTGTTGTGGAGGTATAAATCATTTGGCAAATATTTGTCCCTCTAGGAGATTCAGGCAGTTTTCTGGGAGTAATAAAGAAACAAACAGGAAAAAATCTTTTAAAAATGTTCCATCTGTTACTATTGGCAGGGTTGAGGCGGAAATTGAAGGTTTTCCATTTGCTTGTAGTTCCCGTTTTGTCCTGCCGGCTAGGGTGGCGCTAGAGAGCAAGAACATTTTTTGTGAGATTTTTGTGGATAGTGGAGCAGCGGTCAATCTCATTGATAATCACTTTGCGATAACTCATGGTTTCCAGGTGCGCACTTTGGGAAAGGATATTCCTGTTTTTGCTATCGATTCCGCTCCACTT
This sequence comes from Bufo gargarizans, assembly GCF_014858855.1. Classification (NCBI taxonomy): domain Eukaryota; kingdom Metazoa; phylum Chordata; class Amphibia; order Anura; family Bufonidae; genus Bufo; species Bufo gargarizans. Next base: position 756,316,991 of record NC_058080.1, on the reverse strand, counting down.
TCTCAAAAATCATTAAAGGGCATAGTTCACAATATCCGTTTAATTGTGAGTAATGCTCATGTTGAGGATGTGTCATGTTTCGTCCTTAGCGGTTTACCTACCCCTCTGGTGTTGGGGCTGCCCTGGCTCACTAAGCATAACCCCACCATTGATTGGCAAGCGAGGCAAATAAATGGTTGGAGTGACTTTTGCAGAGAGAATTGCCTCATGACATCTGTTTCTGAGGTTGCTACTAAGACTGTACCATCTTTTCTCTCTGAATTTTCGGATGTCTTCTCTGAGAGTGGAGTTCAGGATTTGCCCCCGCACAGGGAGTACGATTGCCCTATTAATCTCATCCCAGACGCCAAGCTGCCTAAATCTCGTTTATACAATCTTTCCCAACCTGAGAGGATCGCTATGCGTGCTTATATCTCTGAGAGACTGAGAAAAGGACACATACGACCCTCGAAGTCACCTGTTGCCGCTGGTTTTTTCTTTGTTAAGAAAAAAGATGGTTCTTTAAGACCTTGTCTGGATTTCAGGGAGCTGAACAGTATCACAATTCGTGACTATTATCCGCTGTCACGAGGGTGTCAAGAGCCACGTCTGACTCCGTTATACCCGGGGTCAGGAAGTCGCAGCGGGTGGCTGCGCGCTCTATGTCTAAAGATCACGTTGTTTCTTAGTGATTGTTTTCTGTGTTTGCCTTGCAATCCTTTTTGTCTCACTCAGGGATCCGTAGCTTCTCCTCCTCAGCTGTTTCTTGTCTGCCACTCCCAACCTCCTTATATTCTCCTCTCACACTTCTCTGGTTGCCAGTTATAGAGCTTCCTGCCTGGACATCTATACTGACCCACTGGAGCTGTGAATCCTGGTTGTTGTTCCAGAGTGCTACCCTCCGGATCCCTGTTGGGCTTTTTGTTGTCTCCTGTGGTTGCCCACCTGGGATTATATGTTTAGTCTGTATTGTCTGTCCTCCCCTTGGTGTTTTCCTTTAGAGCTAGTGGTGCGGACTAGTGTTCCCACCGCCCTGTTCACTATCTAGGGCTCATCTTAGGGAAAGCCAGGGTTTTAGGCACGTGATCGGCGTACGGGTGAGGAACCCGTCTAGGGACGTCAGGGCAGCCAGGTGCCAGCCGCAAGGTGAGTCAGGGGTCACCACCTTCCCTCTCACTTGGGCAGGGCCTTCCTCTTTCCCTCCCTCTGTGTCACGTATGTGATAGTCACGCCGATCGTGATATCCGCTTCCTCTGATCCCGGACCTATTTAACCAGGTTGTTGGGGCTAAAGTCTTTTCCAAATTAGATTTAAGAGGGGCATACAACCTGGTCAGGGTCAGAGAAGGGGACGAATGGAAGACGGCCTTCAATACCCCTGAGGGCCATTTTGAAAATTTGGTTATGCCTTTTGGTTTGATGAATGCCCCAGCCGTTTTTCAGCATTTCGTGAACAGCATTTTTTATCATTTGATGGGAAAGTTTGTATTGGTGAATTTGGATGACATTTTGATTTTTTTCTCCCGATTTCAAAACTCATAAGGAACATTTACGTCAGGTCTTGCTCATCCTGCGGGAGAATAAATTATATGCGAAACTGGAAAAATGTGTGTTTGCGGTTCCAGAAATTCAATTTCTGGGGTTTCTTCTCTCCGCTTCTGGTTTTCGCATGGACCCCGAGAAGGTCCGCGCTGTGCTTGAGTGGGAGCTTCCTGAGAATCAGAAGGCGCTGATGCGTTTTTTGGGCTTTGCCAATTATTACAGGAAGTTCATTTTGAATTATTCTTCTATTGTTAAACCACTCACTGATATGACCAGAAAGGGGGTAGATTTTTCTTCTTGGTCAGTAGAGGCGCGTAAGGCTTTTTCTGATATCAAGGAGAGTTTTGCTTCCGCTCCCATCTTGGTGCAACCTGATGTTTCTTTACCCTTCATAGTTGAGGTTGATGCTTCTGAGGTGGGTGTGGGGGCGGTCTTGTCTCAGGGTTCCTCTCCTGCCAATTGGCGACCGTGTGCCTTTTTCTCAAGAAAACTCTCCTCCGCAGAGAGAAATTACGATGTGGGAGATAGGGAATTGTTGGCCATCAAGTTGGCTTTTGAGGAATGGCGCCATTGGCTAGAGGGAGCCAGACACCTTATTACCGTATTTACTGACCATAAAAATCTGGCCTACTTGGAGTCAGCCAAGCGTCTGAACCCGAGACAGGCCAGATGGTCGTTGTTCTTTTCTAGGTTTAATTTTGTTGTCACGTTCCGCCCTGGAGTTAAGAATGTGAAGGCAGATGCCCTGTCACGTTGTTTTCCGGGAGGCGGGAATTTTGAAGACCCGGGTCCCATTTTGGCTGAAGGTGTGGTGGTCTCTGCTCTTTTTCCTGAATTGGAGGCAGAGGTGCAGGCAGCCCAGTCAGAGGCTCCTGATCTTTGTCCTCCTGGGAGGTTGTTTGTGCCTCTCGCTTTAAGACACAAGATTTTTAAAGAACACCCCGATACGGTCCTTGCTGGGCACCCGGGGGTAAGAGCCACACTGGATCTCATCGCTCGGAGATTCTGGTGGCCTGCGCTTCGTAAGTCGGTTGAGGGTTTTGTGGCAGCCTGCGAGACTTGCGCTCGTGCCAAAGTCCCTCATTCACGGCCATCAGGTCCTCTCCTTCCCTTACCCATTCCTTCCCGTCCTTGGACACATCTGTCCATGGACTTCATAACGGACCTGCCTCGTTCCTCGGGGAAGACTGTGATTCTGGTGGTGGTGGACCGTTTTAGCAAAATGGTGCATTTCATCCCTTTTCCTGGTTTGCCCAATGCTAAGACGCTGGCGCAGGCATTTGTTGATCACATTGTCAAATTGCACGGTATTCCTTCAGACATAGTCTCTGATAGGGGCACGCAGTTTGTTTCCAGATTCTGGAAGGCTTTCTGTTCTCGCTTGGGGGTTCGGTTGTCATTCTCTTCTGCTTTCCACCCGCAGTCGAATGGCCAGACAGAGCGCGTCAATCAGAATCTGGAGACATATCTGCGCTGTTTTGTGGCGGAGAATCAAGAGGATTGGTGTTATTTTTTGTCCCTTGCTGAGTTTGCTTTAAATAACCGTCGTCAGGAGTCCTCTGATAAGTCACCATTTTTTGGTGCATATGGGTTTCATCCGCAGTTTGGGACTTTCTCGGGAGAGGGGTCTTCTGGTTTACCTGATGAGGACAGATTCTCCTCGTCTTTGTCATCTATTTGGCAAAAGATTCAGGATAATCTAAAGAGCATGAGTGAGAGATATAAGCGTGTGGCAGATAAGAGACGTGTGCTTGGTCCGGACCTGAATGTTGGTGATCTGGTGTGGTTGTCTACCAAGAATATCAAATTGAAGGTTCCCTCCTGGAAGTTGGGTCCTAGGTTTATTGGGCCTTACAAAATCCTGTCTGTCATCAATCCTGTTGCATACCGTCTTGATCTTCCTCAGACTTGGAAGATCCATAATGTTTTTCATAAGTCCTTATTGAAACCTTATGTTCAACCCATTGTACCCTTGCCTTTGCCTCCTCCTCCGATTATGGTTGATGGGAATCTTGAATTTCAGGTCTCTAGGATTGTGGATTCTCGTCTTGTCCGCGGTTCTCTTCAGTACCTTGTTCATTGGGAGGGGTATGGTCCTGAGGAGAGGATGTGGGTCCCAGTGACGGACATTAAGGCCTCTCGTCTCATCAGGGCTTTCCATAGGTCCCATCCTGAGAAGGTGGGTTCTGAGTGTCCGGAGTCCACTCGTAGAAGGAGGGGTACTGTCACAACCAGACAGCTGAGAAGCTCTGACAGAGGCCTTTCAGAACCTCCTCCTTGAGTTTCTGTGTTGTGGTATTCAGCTCCTCCTCTCGTTAGCCTCTCTCAGCTGTCATGTGTTGGACTAATTGCTTCCCTTTAAATTCCTCCCCAGAAGGCTTTTCTGGGCGGCTTATACTACTTCCTGGAGTGTGTGTGCATGCTGACCTTGTTCTCCTGTCTGCTACAAAGCTAAGTGTTGTACCTTTATCGTTTATTTTCTGTTTGCTGGATTCCAGGTGACCCTGACTCCCTCCGTATCTTGTGTAGGGAGCCGGTGGTCGTGTCCCCTCACTATTGTAGGGTGCTCAGGGCTTTATAGTCAAGGTTCGTGGATATGCAAACCTCCACCATTAGGATCTTTGCATAGGCTGAGCAGCCAGGGAAAGTGCCAGGTCTCCTGCAGGGGTCTCCCTTGGTTCCTTAGCTTTTGGATCCAGCGAGTCATTTATACATGTTGCTTTGCCTTGTTTCCTGTACACCGTCCGTGACAACAGCAGGGCATGATTGGAGTTGTAGTTTTACAACAGCTTGAGGGCCCCAGGTTGAGCATCCCTGGTCTACAAGGTTTCTCACATGTCTCTCCCCTACTCTGGAACTCGCTCCCCCAGCACATCAGACGCTCCCCCAACATCCAAACCTTCAAAAGTAACCTGAAAACCCACCTCTTCAGGAAAGCCTACTACCTACAATGAGCATGCTGCCACCACACAGCCACATGAGCAGCATTTACCAACTACTCCGTTCTTCCCCCATCCATTGTAGATTGTAAGCTCTTGCGGGCAGGATGCTCTTAGTCTGTTACTAAGTTAATGCACATTGTGCTCATGTTGTTTTATGTGAACCCCTCTGGATGCACAGCTCCATGGAATTAATGACGTTTTCAGATAAATAATCATAATAACGTTCTTCATTTATCCTTTCAATGTAAAATGAAATGTCAGAAAACATCTTTAAGTGATGTTTTACCCCTTTAATTGGAGCCGTCACACAGAGCGCTAATAAACCATAAAGACCCTGACAACCCCTACTGACAACTAAAAATGCTGATTAGCTGTTGAGTAGAGGCGTAAAATTAGTAATTATTCACAATGAGCAGAAAACTCCAGAGAACTGACTCTAATTGCTTGACAGGAGATAAATGCAATTAATAGGACTGGAGACTGTTCTTAGCGGGATTTGTTAGAGACGAGACACCTTTACGTCGATTGTTTAGGACGCGTCTTCTACGTCTGGGAACATTATGTACAAAATACAAAAATGTGAAAGCAGCCGAACCCGATACTCCAGAAATCACAATAATCCTACATACGTAAGAAAGTAGTCCCCCCAGATCTGCACTGCATGGACCATATATGTCATGGGCTCATTAATGGGGCTGCCTAACATAGACATCCCCGTCATATCCAATCCATACAATTTACAGGTATCATAGAGGGGACTCTGGTTGTCGATGGGCCGGGACATATTTACCGTAGATTGTCTCTGACAAGACTCCAGTAACTCCTGCCCCTAATGCAATATCTGTAACAGGAGCTCACCTGTCATGGTTAACGCCCTGTTCCTCCCCTTTTGGTAGGAGTGGGCTGATCCTGGTTCCTATACAAACTACAGATTGGCAGGAAATGCTCAACCCCATATGCAGTGGTGCATCTATACAGAGGGAGCAGATCCTGCACTTGTGGTCCGCTGCTAATGGCAATCCCCAGCAAAAAAAAATGCATACAATGGAGGATGCCTGCAGCGGACCACAATGGACATCCTACACCGGATTGCAAATGTGTGGATGTAATTTGCATATCTCTTTACTAATTCATATGCATAACAATAAAATACAAAAAATACAATAAAAAAAAAACTAATTTCATCCACCCTATAATATGATCACGGTTAGAGTTGAGCGAACCCGAACTGTAAAGGGTTCGGTGATTTTTATGGCGCTTTTTGAAAGGCTGCAAAGCAGCCAATCAACAAGCGTCATACTACTTCCCCCAAGAGGCCATCACAGCCTTGCCTACTATTGGCATGGCTGTGATTGGCCAACTGCAGCATGTGACCCAGCCTCTATTTAAGCTGGAGTCACGTAGCGCCGCCCATCACTCTGCTCGGATTAGTGTAGGGAGAGGCTGCAGCTGCTGTGAGGGAGAGATCAGGGAGGAATCTTATGAAGAACTGCTTCTTTACTCAGTGATCTACAGCAAATGTGTTTTGTGGGTGCAGTGCACAATTGTTTTAAACCTGCCCTGAGCCAACTACTACTGAAAACAAACTTTTTTCCTTCAGTTAGGGCTCTTTCACACCTGCGTTCTTTTCTTCCGGCATAGAGTTCCGTCGTCGGGGCTCTATGCCGGAAGAATCCTGATCAGTTTTATCCTAATGCATTCTGAATGGAGAGAAATCTGTTCAGGATGCATCAGGATGTCTTCAGTTCCGGACCGGAACGTTTTTTGGCCGGAGAAAATACCGCAGCATGCTGCGCTTTTTGCTCCGGCCCAAAAAACTGAAGACTTGCCGCAAGGCCGGATCCGGAATGAATGCCCATTGAAAGGCATTGATCCGGATCCGGCCTTAAGCTAAACGTTGTTTCGGCGCATTGCCGGATCCGACGTTTATCTTTTTCTGAATGGTTACCATGGCTGCCGGAACGCTAAAGTCCTGGCAGCCATGGTAAAGTGTAGTGGGGAGCGGGGGAGCAGTATACTTACCGTCCGTGCGGCTCCCGGGGCGCTCCAGAGTGACGTCAGGGCGCCCCACGCGCATGGATCATGTGATCGCATGGCACGTCATCCATGCGCATGGGGCGCTCTGACGTCATTCTGGAGCGCCCCGGGAGCCGCACGGACTGTAAGTATACTGCTCCCCCGCTCCCCACTACTACTATGGCAACCAGGACTTTAATAGCGTCCTGGCTGCCATAGTAACACTGAAAGCATTTTGAAGACGGATCCGTCTTCAAATGCTTTCAGTTCACTTGCGTTTTTCCGGATCCGGCGTGTAATTCCGGCAAGTGGAGTACACGCCGGATCCGGACAACGCAAGTGTGAAAGAAGCCTTAGTCAATACATAATCGGCAGCCATTTTATGCAATGATAGTGCACCAGCACAGGATATCTGCATGTCTGCAAGTCCAGAAATACAGCTTTGAGACACTGGGGTTAAAAAAACCCTCTGTTTCATATAGTGCACATCTAGGATTATCGCTGCATAAGTGAGCGTTCAATTTAGGCCAGAAATACGGCTTTCACATACTGGGGATTAAAAAAAACTCTGATATACTGCACATCTGGGATTAGAGGTGCATAAGTGAGCTTCACATTTAGGCCAGAAATACGGCTTTGGCATACTGGGGCATACTGCACATCTAGGATTATAGGTGTATAAGTGACTGTTCATTTTAGGCCAGAAATACGGCTTTCGCATACCGGGGTGGAAAAAACACTGTGTTTTAAATACTGCAAACATGGTCCTTTCCTCAAGTATGTGCTCTACAATGCACAATTGCAAGCTGTGAGGTTGTGAGGCTGAGACAAGTTGTGAGTGTGAGATGTGCTTACCGTCAGCTGTAACAAATCCTCTTCTCTGACAGATAACACCGTGGTCCCAGACCACGCCATGAGCATACCTACTGTCAGTGTAAATGGTCACTGGCTTACCTTCATGTAATATGCATGCTCTGGTGAGTGCAATAAATTCAGCAGCTTGTGCAGACTGATATGTGATTGGTCTAGCTTCGAGGACAATGTCAGGTAACATGACTACTGCATACCCTGTGTGGTAAGAATTGTCATTTGGTCTGCTGCAAGATCCATCTACAAAAACTTCAGGTGCATCCTCGATTGGTATGGAAGACAAATCGGAGCGGGGTGAGGTCTCAGGTTGTATGGCATGTATGCAATCATGTATCTCTACCAAGTGGTCCTCAGGTCCTTTGAGTCCAAGCAGTGCATTGAGTATGGGTGCTGGACCTGAGGTGTGTGCAGCATACTTGATCTGTAGTGAGGGGTTGCTGAGGAGCAGGATCTCATGGCCAGACAACCTTTGGGCTGACATGTGCTGTGTGTGTATGCCTTTAAGTCCTACAACATCATGTGTGGTGTACAGGATTGTATCCTGTCCCATTGTCAGTGGAGTTGCGAGTTCAACCATCATTGCACAGGCTGCAAGAGATCTAAGACATGCTGGCATTCCTTGGACAGAAGCCGGCATTACCTTTGATAAAAATGCACAAGGACGCAACTTGCCTCCGTGATACTGGGTCAGCACAGCCGCCATGGTTTTACAATTTTGTCGAGCATATACATGGAATGTGAGGTTGTAGTCAGGGAGGCCAAAACCTGGACTTGTCATTAAAGCACATTTCAAGTAATCAAATGCATTCAACATTTCCTTTGACCATTTAATCAAATCTGGCTGTTCGCTCAGTGTGGCTTGCCTCAGAACATTGTCATAGTAGGAGCAATCAGGAATCCATTGTCTGCAGTAGTTTATCATACCAAGGAAAGATAACATTTCTTTCTTGGTGTGCGGGGTGACCAGGCCCGCAACAGACTGGTTCTCTTTCTGTGCTGATTCTCCTTTCTCCCTTTGTGAGGACAAAGCCCAAGTACTCAACTTGCTTTTTACACCATTGCATTTTCTTGCATGACACCTTCTGTACACATTCTGATAACCATTTTAACAAAGATACACCATCAGTAACATTGGCCTCCTCTGACATACTACACAATAACAGATCATCTATGTATTGCAAGAGCACAGAACCCTGGGGGAAGTGCCATGGTTTTAAACTGGATTGGAGTACAATGTTGTACACTACAGGTGAATCAGCATATCCCTGGGGCATCCTGCACCAGGTGAGTTGACGACCCTCAAAGGAAAAAGCAAAAAGGAGCCTAGTCTTCTTGTCAACCGGGATAGAGAAGAAAGCATTCTTCAGATCTATCACACTGAAACAAACAGCGTCTGCAGAAATGGCTGAAAGCAACTGCGTCACATCTAGTACGATGGGTGCTATAGGGACAATAAGATTATTGATAGCCCTTAGATCCTGTACAAATCTTACCGCACCATCAGCTTTTGTCACTGGGTTGATGGGGGTGCTGTAAGCTGAGACAGTGTCTTCCAAGACCCCTGTGCGAAGAAACTCTTGAATCATGGGTTTTAGCCCCTCTAAACTCTTTGGATAGGGGGTACTGTTTCTGGTACACTATGGTAGCATCTGCTCTAAGGGTGGCTGAAGAGAAATATGACTCCATTTTGTCTGTTCTAACAAAATGTATTGTGATAGCATCTTGTTCATGCACTGTTTCAAAATCCCCCACTGGGATTTAGGTGTCGTTTCCCTGTCCTTGGACAGTTTCTTGAAATTCCTAAATTTTTGTGAAGACAGTCATGCTTTACAAGGTCATTCCGGTTTAATGTTTACCGGCCTATATGTGCCTACATATGATTGGTTAATGCTGTTACTATGTAAATTATACTATACTTATATGCCTAATAAAAAGGCTGAACTGTAGGACAATAAAAATTAGAGTGTTTCTCAGTGATACCTATGTGCGTGTCAGTCCTTTGCTGCTGAGGAATACTCTCCTGACATCAGTAGGGTCAAACCAAGGTAGTCATAGAGATCCAAAAAGGTCCGAATCCTTTCAGCGACAAATACGGCTTTCTCATACTGGGGCATACTGGGCTGAAAAAAAACATCTGTTTCATATAGGGCACATCTAGGATTATAGGTGCATAAGTGAGTGTCACATTTAGGCCAGAAATACGGCTTTGACATACTGGGGCATACTGGGGTGAAAAAAAAACATCTGTTTTATATAGTGCACATCTAGGATTATAGGTGCATAAGGGACTGCTCATTTTAGGCCAGAAATACGGCTTTCACATACCGGGGTGGAAAAAACACTGTGTTTTATATACTGCATATCTGGGATTAGAAGTGCATAAGTTACTGTGAAATTTAGGCCACAAATACGGCTTTTGCTTACTGGGGTTAAAAAAAAAACATCTGTTTCATATAGTGCATATTTAGGATTATAGGTGCATAAGGGACTGTTCATTTTAGGCCAGAAATACGGCTTTTGCTTACTGGGGTTAAAAAAAAAACTCTGATATACTGCACATCTGGGATTAGAGGTGCATAAGTTACTGTGAAATTTAGGCCACAAATACCGCTGTCATATAGAGTAAAAAAATAATAATTGTGCAATACCCTACATCAGGGTTTTTATTGGTGGATAATTATTTTTAACAGACTCAACCACTTTTTACTTTGCTTTGTGAACGCTAACTATGAGGCAAACATCTAATAAGGGACGCGGTCATGGTCGTGGTGGTGGTGTTGGTGGAGCCTCTGGTGCAGGGAGAGGACGTGGCCGTTCTGCCACAGCTACACGTCCTACTGAACCTACTACCTCAGGTCCCAGTAGCCGCCAGAATCTACAGCGATATTTGGTCGGGCCTAATTCCGTTCTAAGGATGGTAAGGCATGAGCAAGTACAGGCGCTAGAACGTTTGGGTGTCCGACAGTGGATCCAGCAGGTTCACATTATCTCCCACCCAGTCTTCTGCAGAAAGCGCACAGGTGGCGCCTGAAACCCATGCCCATCAGTCTGTCACATCACCCCCGTGCATATCAGGGAACCTGTCTGAGCCTCAAGTCATGCAGCAGTCTCTTATGCTGTTTGAAGACTCTGCTTGCAAGGTTTCCCAAGGGCATCCACCTAGCCCTTCCCCAGTGGTGGAAGACAAAGAATGCACTGACGCACAACCACTTATGTTTCCTGATGAGGACATGGGAATACCACCTCAGCACGTCTCTGATGATGACGAAACACAGCTGCCAACTGCTGCGTCTTTCTGCAGTTTGCAGACCGAAAAGGAGGTCCGGGAGGAAGACTGGGTGGAAGACGATGCAGGGGACGATGAGGTCCTAGACCCCACATGGAATGAAGGTCGTGCCACTGACTTTCAGAGTTTGGAGGAAGAGGCAGTGGTGAGACCGAGTCAACAGCGTAGCAAAAGCGGGAGCAGTGGGCAAAAGCAGAACACCCGCCGCCAAGAGACTCCGCCTGCTACTGACCACCACCACCAGGGACTGAGCAAACCAAAGGCAGCTTCAAGGAATTCTCTGGCATGGCACTTCTTCACACAATGTGCTGACGACAAGCCCCGAGTGGTTTGCACGCTGTGCCATCAGAGCCTGAAGCGAGGCATTAACATTCTGAACCTTAGCACAACCTGCATGACCATGCATCTACATGCGTGCGAGACACGGGCTGCAGTGGAGTAAGCACCTTCAAAACTAAGAAAGGTCTCTGGCTCCTACTGCTTCTTTTTGTGCTGCTGCCTCGGCCTTTTCCTCCGACCTCTGGAGGAATGTTGGCACCTGCCGCCCAGGAAACAGAGGATGTGCCACCAGCACCACCACCTCCGTCACCAAGCATCTCCTCCATCTCACAAACATTTGAGAGAAAGCGTAAATTCCCACCTAGCCACCCTTGATCCCTGGCCCTGAATGCCAGGATTTCTAAACTACTGACCTTTGAAATGCTGTCATTCAGGCTGGTGGAGACGGACAGCTTCAAACAGCTCATGTCGCTTGCTGTCCCACAGTACGTCGTTCCCAGCCGCCACTTCTTCTCCAGGAGAGCCGTGCCCTCCCTGCACAACCAAGTATCGGATAAAATCAAGTGTGCACTGCGCAACGCCATCTGTGGCAAGGTCCACCTAACCACAGATACGTGGACCAGTAAGCACGGCCAGGGACGCTATATCTCCCTAACTGCACACTGTCGTAGTGGCTGGACCCCAGGCAGAGAGCTGTTTGGCGCACGTCTTTCCGCCGCCAAGGATCGCAGGGCATCATTCTTTGCCTTCTATTGCCTCCTCTTCCTACTCGGCTTCCTCCTCCTCTTCTACCACCTCCTCATCTGGTCAGCGACAGACCTTCACCACCAACTTCAGCACAGCCCGGGGTAAACGTCAGCAGGCCGTTCTGAAACTGATGTGTTTGGGGGGACAGACCCCACACCGCGCAGGAGTTGTGGCGGGGTATAGAACAACAGACCGACGAGTGGCTGCTGCCAGTGAGCCTCAAGCCTGGCCTGGTGGTGTGTTATAATGGGCGAAATCTCGTTGCAGCTCTGGGACTAGCCGGTTTGACGCACATCTCTTGCCTCGAGCATGTGCTGAATTGGGTGGTGCAGAAATTCATTCACAACTACCCGGACATGTCAGAGATGCTGCGGGCCGTCTGTGCGCGCTTCCGGCTTTCTCATCCTGCCGCCGCTCGGCTGTCTGCTCTACAACGTAACTTTGGCCGTCCCGCTGAAGCGTGCCAGCTTTCAGTATGCAGCGGCCTCTTTCGCGCTTTCTCCGCGTATGTGTACTAGATCCACCAAGACGCTAAGGACTTCTCTGCGCTGCAATATTCCCAGATATCAATGCACACCTTCACTTTGGAAACCGCCACCAGACACGTTTTCGGAACGTATTGTTCCTTCCTCAGTGGTAAAAGACAACTAATAGTAGGGACCTAACACTCTTAAATTAAACACTTGTTAGTGGGTTCTAAGACCTGGACCGGATCATCATAGGTGGTTCCCTTCACACTTACAATGGGTGTAACTATCACAGACACTTTATTAGTAGTTAATATAGACTAGGTATATACTATGCCTTGATCTATCTTCCTATTTATCTAGTCTGTACAACATGTTTTCCGCATGATTTCTACATTTACCTCTAACACAACATTCTTCGCAGCAAATAAAAAATAAAAAAATTGGAAAAAAAATGAAAATGAAGAAAGTGAGAGGTTCCTGTCTAGACAGAGAAGGGAGAGGAAGTATATGTGAGAGCTCCTAATACTAGTAACCAGATCCCTTTTTCCTGTGATACCAACACTCCAGAGAGATCAGCAAAATTAAGAACACTGCTTTCTGAAAGCATCAATGCAACACTGCTGCAAGTGAGGGACTACAGCTCAGACACCCATTACCCAAACCACCAGACCAGATTAACATCAAGCCTGTATCACAGTGGACACCTGTACCCCAAGTGCCTGCAAGTGCTATTAATTGCCATCACTGCCACCATACCTCCTGATCTGTAGTGATGAGCGGCAGGGGTCATATTCGAATTTGCAATATTTCGCGAATATTTTGGCGAATATTCTGCGAATATTCGCGAATTTGAATATTTGTTATATTCTAAAAAATTTTACTAGAAAAATCAGCAATGTAATGATCGCGTAATATGCGAATATTACGCGATCGATACAGGCATGGGTCAAAAACGAATATATAGCACTATATTTGATATAATGCTATATATTAGTTTTTTTGAATATTCGTCATTTTTTTCCATCTAAAGTTATGATTCCTCCCTGCTTAAGTTGCTTGTCAAGCAACTTAAGCAGGGAGGAATTATGACTTCAGATGAAAAAAAATTAAAAAAATTCTAAAAAAAAATATATAGCATTATATCAAATATAGTGCTATATATTTGTTTTTTAGAATATTCGTCATTGACGAAAAATAAATAAAAAATATATATATAGCACTATATTGAATATAGTGCTATATATTCCTTTTTGACCCACGCCTGTATTAATATTACGCGATAATTACATTGCCGATTTTTCGAGTAAAAAAAAATTCGGAATATTCGAAAAACAAATATATGGCACTATATTCAAAATATTTGCGAATTCCCGAAGTTGCGATATTCGCTATAAATATTCGTAATTTAAATATTCGCGCTCAACACTACTTATCTGGTGCCAGAAACTACACTATGTATTTACTGCTGCTGGATGTGCAACAAGTCATAGTATGCACTAAGTAAAGAGAGACTGTTAGACCTCTTTCACCCGGGCGTCATGTTTTTGGTCCGGATAAGATGCCGGAGCGTCGCGGGAAAATGCGTGATTTTTCCGCGTGAGTGCAAAACATTGTAATGCGTTTTGCACGCGAGTGAGAAAAATCGGCATGTTTGGTACCCAGGTGTAGTGTAGATTGTATTATTTTCCCTTATACCATGGTTATAAGGGAAAATAATAGCATTCTTAATACAGAATGCATAGTACAATAGGGCTGAAAGGGTTAAAAAATTTTTTTATTTAACTCACCTTAATTAACTTGTTCGCGCAGCCCGGCTTCTTTTCTGTCTTCTTCTTTGAGGAATAGGACCTTTGATGACGTCACTGCGCTCATCACATGGTCCATCACATGATCTTTTACCATGATGGTGGATCATGTGATGGACCATGTGATCACTTGTGCGTTGCGTGAAAATCGCAGCATGCTCTATATTGCGCATTTATCACACAACTCAGGCCCCATAGAAGTGAATGGGGCTGCGTGAAAATCGCAAGCATCCGCAAGCAAGTGTGGATGCGGTGCGATTTTCACGCATGGTTGCTAAGATGAAAGTCTATTCACTGTATTATTTTCCCTTATAACATGGTTATAAGGGAAAATATTAGCATTCTTTGATACAGAATGCATAGTAGAAGGTCAATTGAGGGTTAAAAAATAAAAAACAATGAACTCACCTCCTCCTCTTGATCGCGTAGTTGCCGATCTCTTCTTACTTCTTTAATTCTGAGCTGCCGGCTAAAGGACCTGTGGTGATGTCACATCACATGGTCCAATTACATGGTCCATCACCGTGGTGATGGACCATGTGATTGGACCATGTGATGAGCTCAGTGACATCACCACAGGTCCTTTGACAGGTCCTGAAGAAAGAACAGGAGACCGGCAGCTACGCGATCAATTGGAGGAGGTGAGTTAATTTATTTTTTATTTTTAACCCTCAATTGACCTTCTACTAAGCATTCTTTATTAAAGAATGCTATTATTTTCCCTTATAACCATGTTATAAGGGAAAATAATTACATCTACACAATACCTAACCGAAAATCTATCTATCTATCTATCCGATCTATCTATCTATCCAATCTATCTATCTATCTATCCGATCTATCTATCTGGACATGATTATAAGTATGCAGCAGGCTCAGCGATGAATAACTGGGTACCATCTGTTTCCTGCTGCACATTGTAAATCTCGTCTATTGTATCTGAAGCTTCAAGTATCCAGCTTTTAAATGACATTCTTCGGCAATCACCTCAGTAAATCAGCGGCTCTTCATTTATAATGTGGATTTCTCTGTCTCCCGCTCTGCAGGTCTCTATTCGAAGGATCACCTGCCCACTATTCCCGCTGTTATGAAGGGTTTTAGTTCCGGCTCTTCTGGGCTAATATTTTTTTTTATTTCTTTTCCTTTTGCTTGTATAGCATCAACATATTCCACATCCAAGGACAGGCCTTCTGAACCGGCGGACCACAGTCCCAATCCAGACCTCGGATGCCCGCTGTCTGGACCCCTGCATGTCCCGCATCCAGCTGTATGTGCGTCCTGAGCTCACACATACCTCCCAACCGTCCTGGATCCAGCGGGAAAGTCCCAGATTTCAGTGGCTTTCCCGCCTGTACCAGTACGGGGATGTATGTCCCGCTGACTGGCAGCTGTCCCAGCTTCCATAGGAAGCAGAGACAGTTGCCTATAATGACGAAGCAGAGAGCTGTCCGCTCCCTGCTCCATCATTCCTCCCCCTGTCTGCACTCTACACTGCTGGTCTTGGCAGGGGGCGGGGCCAGCCTGGAGTTGACCTCTGCTACTCCTCCTCCCACACAGACCAAAGCAGGCGATGTGTATCCTGCTGCTGCTGGGGAACGAGATGAGTATGTGGAGTTTTTTTTTTTTTTTACTGCCTGTGAAGGGAGTCACTTTACTGGGCATACTACTGTGAGGGGGCACAGCTGGGCATATTACTGCAAGGGATCACAGCTGGGCACATTACTGTGAGTGGGCACAGCTGGGCATATTACTGTGAGAGGGCACAGCTGGGCATATTACTGTGAGGGGGCACAGCTGGGCATATTACTGCGAGGGGGCACAGCTGGGCATATTACTGTGAGGGGGCACAGCTGAGCATTTTACTGTGAGGCGGCACAGCTGGGCATATTACTGTGAGGGGGCACATATCTGGCCATATTACTATGAGGGGGCACAGTTGGGCATATTACTGTGAGGGGGCATAGCTGGGCATATTACTGTGAGGGGGCACATATCTGGCCATATTACTGTGAGGGGGCACAGTTGGGCATATTACTGTGAGGGGGCACATATCTGGCCATATTACTGTGAGGGGGCACAGTTGGGCATATTACTGTGAGGGGGCATAGCTGGGCATATTACTGTGAGGGAGCACAGCTTGGCATATTACTGTGAGGGAGCACAGCTGGGCATATTACTGTGAGGGGGCATAGCTGGGCCTATTAGTGTGAGGAAGCACAGCTGGGCATATTACTGTGAGGGGGCACATATCTGGCCATATTACTGTGAGGGGGCACAGTTGGGCATATTACTGCGAGGGAGCACAGCTGGGCATATTACTGCAAGGGGGCACAGCTGGGCATATTACTGCAAGGGGGCACAGCTGGGTATATTACTATGAGGGGGCACAGCTGGGTATATTACTATGAGGGGGCACAGCTGGGCATATTACTGTGAGGGGGCACAGCTGAGCTTATTAGTTTGAGTGGACACAGCTGGGCATATTACTGTGATGGGATAAATCTGGGCATAACTATTTGAGGGGGAACATATCTAGACATTACTGTGAGGGGCACATATCTGGACATAACTACTGAGAAGGGGGCACATATCTAGGCATCGCTACTGTGAGGGGGCACATATCGGTATAACTATTGTGAGGGGGCACATATCTGGGCATAACTACTGTGAGGAGGCACAAATCTGAGCATAACTAATGTGAGGGGGCACATATCTGGACATAACTACTATGAGGGGGCACATATCTGTGCATCTCTACTGTGAGGGGCACAATGCTGGCATAAATACTCTGTGTGGCATAAAGGAGGGATAATTACTATGTGGGGGCATTTAGGGGACTGGGTAGGATTAGGTGTCTAGCTATGTTTTGGGCGGAGTTAGAGACCTGGCCTAGAGCGGAAAAAAATTGTGCGCCGCACATAATGTCCCTTTTCCTTCTTTCTAAAGTTGGGAATACCATGGTGAAGCAGGGAGCCGGCAGCTCCCTGCTCCACCATTCCCTGGCCGGTGCACTCTGACCACAGCAGCAGGCGCAATGAAATGACGTCATCCTGCCTGCTGAGTTAGAAAAGCACAAGCTCCAGGATGATGTGCTCCATTCATTGGCAGAGTGGGAGCAGATTATATAGAGCCTTTTTTATTTTATTATAACTACATCACTTTTGGTGCGCTAAGTGGGCATATCTCCTGTGAGAGGGCACTAAAGGCATATCTACTATGGGGGGCAGTAAGGGCATATCTACTATGGAGGGCAGTAAGGGCATATCTACTATGGGGGGGCAGTAAGGCCATATCTACTATGGGGGGCAGTAAGGTGGCATATCTACTATGAGGGGCACTAAGGGCATATCTACTGTTAGGAGGAACTAAAGGAGCATACTGAGAGGGAGCATCAATGGGGCATATCTATTGTGGGGGCACTAAAGGGGCATATCTAGTAGTGTTGAGCGCGAATATTCGAATTGCGAATTTTTTTCTCGAATATCGCAATTTCGAGATTTCGTGAATATTTAGAATATCGTTCTATATATTCGCGAAATCGAATATTCGTTTTTTGGGGTTTTTTTTAGTTTTTTTTTTATTGTTATATTTTTTTCTTTCCCACTTCCCTAAAGTTGTTCTTACCTGTCCTTTGGATTCCTGGCTTCCTGGCTGCTCCAGTCAGTGCCCGTTGCCGCTTCTGCCGACTTCCGTGCTCATGGAGCGTCCCCATCACCATGGGAACGTCTCCATATACTAGAATGTACTGTCGGATTTGAGAATTACGCAATCTGATTAATTCAAGTTATAATAATCGCATGGCGATTTCAACTTAACACTGCTATATTCCATATTAGCTAAATTACAATCTATATGGGTATTTTACGAAATTTCACAATATTGTTCTAACTTCGTCTTTTAGAATATTCGTAATATTGCTCTAACTTCGTCTTTTAGAATATTCTAAAAGACGAAGCTAGAGCAATATTAAGAATATACGTAAAAAGTTGAAATTGCGATGCGATTAATATACCGTATTTTTCGCCCCATAAGACGCACTTTCCCCCCCCCCCCCCCCCGTGGATGGCACAGTTAAGGGGTGGGGGGGGTCTGTGGATGGCACTGTTATGGGCTGGGGGGTCTGTGGATGGCACGGTTATGGGGTGGGGGGTCTGTGGATGGCACATATATAACAGTGCCATCCACAGATCCCCCCTGTAACAGTGCCATCCACAGATCCCCCATGTAACAGTGCCAGCCACAGATCCCCCCTGTAACAGTGCCAGCCACAGATCCCCCCTGTAACAGTGCCAGCCACAGATCCCCCCTGTAACAGTGCCAGCCACAGATCCCCCCTGTAACAGTGTCCGTCATCCACAGATCCCCCATAACAGTGTCCGTCATCCACAGATCCCCCATAACAGTGTCCGTCATCCACAGATCCCCCCATAACAGTGTCCGTCATCCACAGATCCCCCCATAACAGTGTCCGTCATCCACATATGCCCCCATAACAGTGTCCGTCATCCACAGATCCCCCCATAACAGTGTCCGTCATCCACAGATCCCCCCATAACAGTGTCCGTCATCCACAGATCCCCGCATAACAGTGTCCGTCATCCACAGATCCCCCCATAACAGTGTCCGTCATCCACAGATCCCCCCATAACAGTGTCCGTCATCCACAGATCCCCCATAACAGTGTGCGTCATCCACAGATCCCCCCATAAGAGTGTCCGCCATCCACAGATCCCCCCATAACAGTGTCCGTCATCCACAGATCCCCCCATAACAGTGTCCGTCATCCACAGATCCCCCATAACAGTGTCCGTCATCCACAGATCCCCCCATAACAGTGTCCGTCATCCACAGATCCCCCCATAACAGTGTCCGTCATCCACAGACCACCATTAGTTCCAAACCCACCAAAAGCACACCTTTTGGTTAAAAATATTTTTTTTCTTATTTTCCTCCCCAAAAACCTAGGTGCGTCTTATAGGGCGAAGAATACGGTAACTCGAAGTAATCGCATGGCGATTTCAACTTAGCACTGTTATATTCCATATTAGGCTAGAATTAACGAATATGGAATATAGCAGTGCTAAGTTGAAATCGCCATGCGATTACTTCGAGTTATATTAATCGCATCGCGATTTCAACTTTTTACGTATATTCTTAATATTGCTCTAGCTTCGTCTTTTAGAATATTGCGAATATTCTAAAAGACAAAGTTAGAGCAATATTACGAATATTCTAAAAGACGAAGTTAGAGCAATATTACGAATATTCTAAAAGACGAAGTTAGAGCAATATTACGAAATGTCGTAAAATACACATATTAGCCTAGCCATAGTCAATTAGCATAGGAACGTTGCCTTATACTATTAAAAGAAATAATCGCAATACGCGATTAATTAAATCGCATATTATTCGCGATAATTGGAATAATTACGATATCGCGAAATCGAATATGGCACCTCCCGCTCATCACTAATATCTAGTGTGGGGGGACTAAGGGGGCATATCTACTGTGAAGTGGTACTAAAGGGGCATATCTACTGTGAGGGGCACTAAAGGGGCACATCTAGTGTAAGAGGGCATATCTACTGTGAGGGGGCACTAAAGGGGCATATCCACTATGAGGGGGTATTAAAGTGGCATATTTATTGTGAGCAGGCACTAAAGGGGCATATCTATTGTATCGAGGCAGTAAAGGGGCATATCTACTATTAGCAGAGCTTGCACCGTGCTGTGCCTGCCAGTAATTTCATCTTGCCTGCCAATGCTGAACAACCGATGAGTAATGGAGAAGCTGGGGGGGGGGGGGGGGGGGCTGACATTTTGGAAATGTGGGGTAGATGAGTATTGTGACACAGTGAGAGGTTTGTTCTGGGGAAAACAGGTATTTTCCTCCCAGCATGTGCTGCTGGGCTGATTTACAGCCAGGTGAGGTCAAATACCGGACCAGATTTTAAGTTCCGGTTTGGGTTTTGGCAGAACCTGGCTGTCCTTAAATAGGAAGCTGGGCTCAGAAGCCATGTGTGTGCTGGGATGTGAGGCCTGTGCTGGGCTGTAGAGCTGAGACCCATGTGTCAGGGGAACAGGCCGCCTAAAGTCTGTATTTGGATTTTCTGAGGCAGAACTGCCACCAAGGTGACTTTTGTTTTATTAACTATTGGGTGTGAAAAAGTGACGTTTTGTTTTTGGCACCATGTGTGAATAAACATTGAAGTTTGAATTACGAACTTGTATTTTGCCTCTGTAGTGCCCCTGCTTATCCTAACTACCGGAGCAAATCCCCACAGTATATAAACTAGAGGTAATGTGGGGCATCACACCTGTGTTGGGCCACTTAGGGGAACATCATACTGTGGGGACACTTAAAGGGCATTACTCTGTGTGGGGACACTTAAAGGGCATTATTCTGTGTGGGGACAATTAAGGGAACATCATACTGTGGGGGACACTTAAAGGGCCTTACTCTGTGTGGGGGACACTTAAAGGGCATTACTCTGTGTGGGGACACTTAAATGGCATTATTCTGTGTGGGGGCACTTAAAGGGCATTATTCTGTGTGGGGACACTTAAAGGGCATTACTCTGTGTGGGGACAATTAAAGGGCATTATTCTGTGCGGGGACACTTAAGGGAACATCATACTGTGGGGGACACTTAAAGGGCATTACTCTGTGTGGGGACACTTAAATGGCATTATTCTGCGTGGGGACACTTAAGGGAACATCATACTGTGGGGGACACTTAAAGGGCATTATTCTGTTTGGGGACACTTAAAGGGCAGAACTGTGTGGGGGAATTAAGGTACATTACCTTGTTGGTACCACTTTAATTAGATGGGGGTACCACTTTAATTTAAGGGGTCATCACTGTGTGGGGGACACTTAACGGACATCCTAATGGACATGCATTTAGGAGCATCCTACTCTGTGCGGGGTACTAAAGGGCCATTATTCTGTGTGGGAAAGCACATCAATATTGTAGGTTGCACTAAGGGGACACTTATTGTGTTTGGGCACAAATACTATGTGGAGGGCACAAAGGGGATCTGATGGGATTAGAAGTGCGGCTTGTTGTAAACACAAATTGTCACAGTGCGTTATGTGGCACCCGTATTGTCTTCCTTGCATTTTATTGCAGCTCAGGTAAATGGACCTTTACAAAAAGTACTTGAGTACCCGTGGCCGAGGAGCTCCTAATTATCTCAGACTGACACACTGGAGACAATTTTAAAATATTTTTTTAGGTGGGGGGAGGTGAACCAAAGAATCCAGGAGAAACCCACAAGAATGCAAGGAAATCCTATGTAGATGTTGTCCTTGATCAGGTTTGAACCCAGGACCCGATGACTGCAAGGCAACAGAAAATGAGCCACCGTGCTGCCCCTATATCTTTGACATTCACATATCTTTATATACTATATGTATTTAATCCTTTAACCCCTTAGTGACCAGCCTGTTTTGGGCCTTACGGACCAAGCGTTTTTCTTCCTTTTTTCATCGTCGCGTTCCAAGAGCTATAACTTTTTAATTTTTCCGTCTATATAGCTTTATGAGGGCTTGATTTTTGTGGGACAGGTTTTAGTTTTTAATGGCGCCATTTTGGGGTACACATAACTTTCTTATTAACTTTTATTAACTCTTTCTGGGAGGGAGATGGGAAAAACAGCAATACTGCCACTGTGTTTTTACGTTATAAATTTTAAGGCGTTCATTTTTCGGAATAAATAACATAATATCTTTATTCTCTGGGTCACTATGATTACAGTGATGCCAAATACATATAGTTTTTTTTACATTTTACAACTTTTTTGCAATAAAACCCTTTTTTTAAAGAAAAAAAATGTTTTTGCATTGCCGCTTCCCAGGACCCATAACTTTTTTATTTTTCTTTCTATGTAGTTGTGTGAGGGCTTGATTTTTGCGGGACAACTTGTATTTTTTATTGGTATCATTTTTGAATAAATGGCGCTTTTTGATCGCTTGTTATTACGTTTTTTCGGTGGCAACTAAGAATAAATTAGCAACTCATGATATTTATGTAGTCCGGGTTATTACGGATGCGGCAATACCAAACATATGGGGAAGATTAATTTATTTTGCAATTTTTTTTATTGAATAGCATATTTTCAATGGAAAAAAAGCATAATTTTTTTATGTTTTTTTTTATTGAATACATTTTTATTGAATAAATTAAATTAAAATAATATATTTTTTGGGCTGTTAGAGCAGGGCAGGGGCTCTCTTGTGAGAGCTGGGTCCCTGCTCCCTGCTGCACGGAGGACCCGTGCAGCGCTTAGACTGGGCTGCTGTAAAAAAGCGACAGCCCAGCCTAAGGCCCCTTAGTGACCCTCGTAAAAAGACGTATGGGTGGTCACTAAGGGGTTAAAGGGGTTTTCCAATTTTTATTTTTCATGGCCAAGATGGAAATAACCAAACTAAGTGCCTGCCGGGAGGAGACGTAACAGAAATGTCCGAGCGGCCATCGCTTCACTGTTTCTGTAACTCTCATAGCAGTGAATAGGAGCTACACTGTCATGCCCCTCCCTGTGAGGGACCTTAGAAGATCTATCAGACTTGCGGCACGTGAGCCTGTCTGACAGATTGCTTTGTTGTGGTGTTGGGCAGGATCAGGGGCGGACTGACCGGTCGGGCACTTCGGACATGGTCCGAGGGCCCGGCCGGGATGGGGGCCCGCCGCAGAATAACATAATGTGTTAATGTTATGCCCAGCACCCCGATTCAGAATGTTATGCTGGCCTGGTAATGGCAGCGGGGCCCGGTGCAGTCACTGTATTCTATTACACCGGGCCCCGCTCACTGTAATACTAATATTCATATGTGAACAACTTGAAATCCTCTGCGATCCTCTCCCTCTGAGCTCTCTGTACTCACAAACTCAGTAGCAGGCCGGGCGGCAGCGCAACTCACTGACGTCATGCGCCTGCTCCTCCCACTTTATGAATGAATGAGGCGCGTGACGTCAGTGAGTTGCGCTGCCGCCCGGCCTGCTACTGAGTTTGTGAGTACAGAGAGCTCAGAGGGAGAGGATCGCAGAGGATTTCAAGTTGTTCACATATGAATATTAGTATTATAGTGAGCGGGGCCCGGTGTAATAGAATACAGTGACTGCACCGGGCCCCGCTGCCATTACAACACCAGATGCCGGCCCCCAGACCCTGTATCATTCACTCACAGGGACA